>NC_079295.1:40067205-40107205 GCF_023638135.1 Falco biarmicus | reverse complement strand
TGTAGCTCCCAGAAAAATAGGTGGCTGGTAGCCTCTTAACTGTTATCCAGTTAAAAAATGGGATTTCAGTTTTAAAAAGTCTTATGAGGGTAAAAGATTTATTTCTTCTTTGATCATTTGTTGAGAGTTGTTATTTATTTCAACAGTGGATTTTCCTATAAGCTCCCGAGGAGAGGTTACCCCGTGTGCAGGCAGGGTGTGCGGGATGGACTTTGCAAGCGCCATATCATCCCAGCGGTGTTGCTGCGATAAAAGCAGTGCTTTGCAAATACCTGTAAGCATGGTCGGAGGACTGTTGGCAGGCAGAAATAACGCAAGCGGGGATATGGCAGGTTAGTGGAAGGGAGCAGGAAATGGGATTAAGATTAAAAAAATTATATACATATATATATGTGTGTGTGTGTGTGTGCGCGTTCATTAGGCGGCCACAACTTTGTATCTCAGCAGTTCATCAGAAGAAAATGTGAGCGTACGGAGCTGTATTTAGGTTTTGATTCTCTTCTTCTAGAGAGGCCGTAGGCTTTTTCTGTAGAAAGTTTTTTGTTGTTGTTGTTGTTGGGTTTTTTTTTCTCCCCTTCTTCGTCTCCTTTTTGAACTCTCTTCAGGTTTGCTGCAAGTGTTTGCTAAGAGATTAGTTAGCCAGCTTCCATGGCGGAGGTAGCCCTGGGAAGCAGCTTGTTGCTGGGAGGAATGCTCAGTAGGTCAGGGCGTGAAGATAGAAGGAGCTGCCCAACTGAGGCTGAGGATCAGGTATTTTCCTCTTTGTTTCCTATTGGAGACAAAGTGCTTATGGAAAGGTTTGTGGTGAGACATCAAATCCCAGCAGGAGCACAGATGTTCCCACTTTTACGGGCTTACCAATGAACATTTCAGCTTAAACAAGTTTATGAAATAAAAGATTTATTTATTTTTCCTCAGTAGATGCAGCATCTTTAGTTTGATTGTATCACTCCAGCCACTCAGGGTTATTTGGTCCAAGGCACGGTGCTTTACTTGAGGGCTGCAAGTAAGGATGGGAGAGAGGGAAGGAGGGGAAGGAGGGAGCATTCAGCAAAATGAAAGTATTCCTTCTCCAAACAGTGCAGTCGAGAGCCTGAATCTGAAATTGAATCTGCTGGGCAAAACCTGTACAATTTTTCTACCTGCCCTTAGTCTGCTTCCTTTCAACTATGACAGTTTTACTAACTGAAATGAATGGGCTTGCTTTCTCCGGTACCTTTTCTCAGTATGCGTTTACATCAAGTACTTCAAACAGAGAGCTGGGTGATATATGTAGGGGGACAGCTTGCACAGAATAAGCTTTAATGGTTAATTTTTGTATAGCTTTATAAATGAAAGGGACTTAAACCTACTAGCAGTATAGATCACAAGACCTTATGTGGTCTATTCTTCTCTAGATGCACAAGAGATTTACGTGCCTAAGTCCCATAAGAGTTAATGGGAGTTACGCATGTAAATCTCTTCCACAGTGAGATAATAGACCCTTTTATGTATGGATAGCTGGATTCTTACAAAAATCACCTACTGAACAGTAGACTTTATGTCCTTCTTTCTCAACAAATATTTACAAAGCTAGCAGCCCAGCAGATGAGACCAGGAACCCCCCAAGATGCCTCCAAAGTGCAGTGATCCCCATGCCCCTGTGCCACCAAGGCTGGTAGAACAGGAGCCAGCCCCAGGTCTGCCTTGTCCCTTCAGTTCGGTGTCCTACTTCTGGTCCGCTGTGGGTGACATCGTAGGTCAGGTGGCGATGGGAGTCTCCCACAGGCTGACATGGCGGCTCACGTCTTGGCAAGTCCTAGTTGATGGAGAGCTCCTGCTCCCTGGATTGCGCAGGAGGCTGGGAGGGGGAGAGCTGCCACCTCTCTTCTGGGGGCTTCCCCCAGCACAGGTAACCACCGGGGTGCACTTCTCCCTGTGTCCCTGCACCCCGTCCCACTTGTACTGGGGGATTTATAGCCCCGAGGTGGGAAACCCCCAGCAGGACCGTCCCGGGCTGCTGTCAGGGGATGGTGGTGGTGGCAGCACCGTGTCCCAAAGCCCAGGTGCTGCTCCTACCGCACAACTGCCCCCTTCCCACTCCGGCGCTACCTCCCTCCCTGGGAGAGCAAGCAGGCTTTGCCTCCGATGGCTATGGTCCCCAAGCTTCTCTGTGGGGATATATATAACTTGGATGATCTGTATCTGCCAGCCATGAGTCAGATTGAGATCTTATCCTCCTGTAAGGTGTAGCTGGAGATAGCCGGTGCTACAGCACACTTGTGTCAGTAATGATCCCTGGGTTTTGTGAACTGCAGCTCTTTTTGCCATCATTGTTCCTTTCCATCATTCTCCTGCTCCTTCCCGATAGTGATCTGAGGGAGTTGGGCAAGCTGCAGACTTGCCAGCCCCCAGCTCCCAGGCCTGGCAAAGCACAACCTGAAAAAAAACACAAAACCTTACGCCGTGAGACTATCAGATTAAATCCAAGGGTTTCTACCAGTGCGGGATGGGAAAAGCCCATTGTTTGTTGATTATCGTATCATCAGCCCCTACCGATACTAGGATGCTCAAGGAAAACACACTTCGGTTACAGTTGATTTTCAGATTCCAAAATGGTGCTGCAAAGTCTGTGCATGCCTAATTATATTTTATGCTAGGCTGTGCAATACAAAATGTATGCTGCAGCAATCAGTGAGTTAACAGTATCAATCAATTTGTAAACAGATGAAGTCACTCATTCCCAAACTGGTTTTCCAAAAACAATTACTAAATTACAATAGAAAAAAATTGTACAGTTACTGTATTTGTGTGCTGTGTTACAATCAACATACCAGGGAAACAAAACAATTTAATGCAGAAAAATCATCATTCATCTACATTATAATTGCTTCTTTTTCACATCTACAGGGCGGTTAATTAAAATTGTGATTAAATGCGGTCGCGCTGCCTAAGATGTCTTGCCCAAAACAGGTGGTACAGAATTTAAAAGTAAAAAAAATGTAATTAGCATTGGAAATTGAGAAATTGCCTGTAAGAATCAGTGTTAATTTCAGTCAGTGATGAGGTAATTTATAAATGAATGCAGTGGAGGCTGTGCAAATGCACAATTGCCTTCCTGCCTATTCTTAGCATTCTCAGCATGCAGGTGAAAATGTTTTCAAAATATTGAGGTAATTTGAAAATCAATCCATGCATTCGGTATCTTTTTTCCTCCCCATTCGCAGCAAATGCTGAACAAATGCTGCCAGAGATGGCACAATGCATCAGTTCTGCACTTTTTGGGAGAGTGATATTACGTGTGTCGTGGCATCGGCTAGAGTTTAGCTAAACAAGATGTTTGGCTAAGATCCTTTACAAAAGCCAAAAATGTCGATTGAAGTCCCCGGTAATCCCAAATATCTTCAGCTACAGTACGTGTTTAAACTATGCTTTATCAAAAAAAGTAACAGCGACCTGCAGTGAGTTGAAATAGTGCAGCACAGATACCGCGAAATAAGAGAGATGCTACTATGGCATGGAAATCCTAATGATTTCTTGCTTCAGATCAGTACAGCGGACTAGAAAAACCTCGGTAGGACCAATGCTTTCTGTAAAAAGTCTCTTTTTAAAGATGCATTTCAAATTTCATTCCACAGCCATAAAAGAATTGATAACCAGGTTATGCATCCAGAGATTTTCGCTTAGATGAACTTTTTTTATCAGTATTTTGGTGCTTTCACTAAACTTTCAGCTAACAAATGAGAAATGTTAATTCCTAACAACAAAAAAATATGACCTGCAGATATAAAAAGCTAGAGGCAAACCTGACAACAAACAGATATTAAAGATTTAAAATCTTCTTGACAGTCAAAAAAAAATATCCAAGGCACGCATTGCTGGAACTGACGTTTCCATGATTTGAAGAGTCCTCGTCCCCATGTTTGACTCCCCAGAGAGCCCTGGCTTAGTTATCCCTCGTATATTTAAAAATAACTTGGACTTTCGATAACGTCAGTTGCTGGGCTGGAATATGTGGAAGCAGTTTGAATTTTTGAAGAGGGACGTACAGGTGTTGGTATCAGGTTGCTGTAAAACATGTGCACCATGGCTTTTGAACATAACATGCTTTAATTAAAGAAAGCTGGTCTTCCTGAGAAAAGCTGATTTAGCCATGTAATTTAACTATTGAAGCCCTTTCTATTAATTTTTCCTTGACATACAATAATGAACTTTTCTTCCAGCTGACTCTTGGTTGCTTTTTTGTCGGTGGATTTTTGTTTGGCTTTTTATTTTATTTTTTTTCTTTTGGGAAGCCCTGTGTACTTCAGAGGTGTTGATGCTATTTAATTTGCTCATATGAAAACCCCTGCGAAGGGATTAGGCCCACGAAGGGACAAGGGTAAGGGCAGCTGGTGTGGGTTGGGGCTGGACTGCTGCCTTGTTGCCAGGAGGCTGCAGCAGGGCTGGGCAAAGGATGCGGGTCGGGGCTGTGGCGGGATGTTATCCCAGCCCCGGCTCTGCGCAGGCAGAGCTGGGGAAGGTGAGTGCAGCATCAAGTGCCATGTGTGCTCTCCGGCAAGTCAATTAACCTTGCTGTGCTCATTTTCCCTGTCTATGAGACGGGGAAATCCTGCCGAACTCATTCACAGGGCTTTTGCGGAGCTCAGTATCTCTAAAGCACTCTGCCAGTCTGCGGGACTAAGGAAGAGCAAGTATCATTCGTTGTTTCATCAGAGGGCAAGAGGATGCCAAGGAATTTGATTGAGAAAATTATGAATGTATGTTTCTAATAATCAGATTCTAGGAGTTTATTATACAACCGATTATTTTAATTCAGAAGACAATATTGCTTTTAACTGCTCACCACCCCCCACCCCCCCCACCCCCCCCCCCCGCCTAATTTTCTACTACTGGATATAAAGAAGCCAACAGTAATCACTGAAGCAATGATGATTATTGACTGAAAGGTATTTTAAAATGTGAGCTCCGTTATGTGGAACTTAGCAAGCAGCTGCACTGATGCATTTGAACTCCTTGTTTTGGTGTAGGGGCTGTAAAAATACATTGAGATATTAACCTGCTGGCATAGGTGCAAATCCTAACCCGACTGCTGTCGGTGGGGGTGCACGGGTGACTTGGGTGGGATGTGGATCAGAAAAGTCAGGTTTGATGCCTGTGGCTGGTTTTACTGCAAAGCTCTAGGATCAAGCTCTTTTGGAAATACAGTCTCATCAAACCAAGCCTAAGTTTGGGCTTTTTCTGCTCTGTCGCATGGGAACGTGAAGGAAAGGAGGAGATCAGGTGCTGCCGTGCCGCCACACCTTAGTCCCCATCCCCAGTTACATCTTTGGAGTTTTCTGGGCCTGTTCCTATGAGGAAAGACCAAATGCCATGAGAAACATCAGCAGGATTTGGCCCCAAACAGGCAGTGCTTACTGCTTGACAAACTGAGCCATGGCCATTGTAGTGGTGGGGAAGTGCAGTGAAGGAAAAGTAGCTTGGCAGGTTCCTAAAATAGAAAGTAAACATAAATATTTCTACTTTGCATGTCAGATTTCAATCACCTCTCAAAACAACTGAGCTTCTTGATTTAATTAATGACGGCTCTTTTTGTGCGTGTATGTCTTCAGAAAGAGCCAAATGAAAATATCCTCTTTGTTTCCCCTTTGTAACTACCGGAGCTTTCCTCGAGTTTTAACTCTTCTGCCACCCCAGCACCCTCAGCTTTCATTTTTCTATGCTCTTCTTATCGCTGCTGTCCCATGGCAAGCCCCAAAGCCTGGAACATTTTGTAACGACTATGTGACAAATTGTTGGGCTTTTATTAACATCGGACATCTTTTGCCAGGATTGCTTGTTGTTTTTTCTGTTTGGCTGTGTCATGGGACCAAAGGTGGCTGCTTTTGTGCAGCATGTCAAATCTGGTTAACATGCAGCCATTTATCTTTAAAACCCCCTCCTGCACAATGGCAGGGGTGTAGTGGGCCACTTGTATGGGCTCCAAGCATCAAACATACATATTATTTTTTTTTCCCAGTGCCATCCTCTCTATATGTGTGGATGCACCTCGAGCTGAGGCACTGTGGTGAGCAGGTCATGCAGCAGACAAGATGTTTCATAATTTTGGGAACCTTTTAGAGACAAATTGTACAGTGCAAGTGTAGTGTAACTGAACTGCTGGTTGCCCAGTGAAGTGTAGAAAATCAGATACAGCACAGCCTGAAAGAATGAAACGAGAATTCATATCTATGTATATACAGAGTACTTTATAAAGAATTCATATACAGAGGAAACCACATTTATTCTCTTTTTCTCTGTTTATATTTGAGGATTGTGCGTGGTGTATGTGTTTGTATAAATGTGTTTATGTGCATGGTATATATTCATACAAATAATATGCCATGGGATATGGGAATAGTTGTATGTGTGATGCATTTATATGCATAAGTGGTAGGTTTGCAGGTTAATGCCTGCTTGACTCTGTGTGTGTGTGTGTATGTGTGTGTAAATGATGGAAAGGTGCTCAGCATGACGAAAAAAATGAATTATCCTAGAAATAAAATTAAAAAGCCCCAAAATTCCACAGCAAAGTTTGCAGCTTTGGGTGCTTTTCAATATTTAAGCCACGCAGAAAGGTTTCTGATGAAATGACTTCCTTACAGGTACGGTGATAATTATCAAATAAAGAAGCTGGGAAAGCAATGGGAAAGTTGGAGTCAATAGAAATATGAGGGCTGGCTGCAAAGTCTTGGTGCCTTTTTGCAGTTGAAGCATTTGAGATAGCGGGACTCAATGTTTTTTTAATGATTTGCTGTGTTGTGTAATAATTATACATATAGTGCAGTGAGGTTACTTGGAGGAACACCGCACTATGTATGTTTTTTTGAGTAAAGGACCCAGGAGATTGCCTTTCACTTTGAAAACAATCCCTAATATCAGGAAAATGCTCTGTTTGTTTATGCGTACATAATGCAAGTTTGTCCGCCTGGGAACTGCAGCAAATGGGAGAAGTATGCATGGATTTCACAGGTAACAGGATTACGTGGGCACATAATTGATCCATTTGGAGAAAAAAATGACAGTGCTCTAAAGATGCCTAGGCTTTGGAGATGGAGTTTATGAAACAGGCATTTGTAAATTCAAAGGAATCAATATGTCAATTTTATTACATCTCAGGACCAGCTGGGCATTAAAGGAACAGTAGCCTTTTTAAAATTGCAGCTGCGTATTCTTGCATTGTGTACCTTTCTTAAAAGGCTTTGAATTTTAGAAAATGTACTTCTAGCAGCGCTTTGCACCTTTTCAGTGACCAGTTTGCACGGACGTAAAAAGGCACAAAACATTACATTGTGTCAGTTTCCCTCTTAAGCCGCGGTTGGTAAAAACTGCTGGGCTTCAATTACACTGTGCAAAAATCTTCCTAATAAATACATATGTGGAAGGAGACTAATGAATGATCATATTCCAAATGTTGAAAGAAATGTTTGAGATTTTGCACCGAGGACTCAGCACGTGTTGCAGAGGCAGCATCGTAACGTGAGATACTTGAAAGGGTGCATTAAAGACCTCGCATGAAACGTGGTCTAAATCGTGAAACGTTGTCTTCTCTTTCCTTCTCACTGGTGTTTAAACCCCCAGATGATTAAATTTAGTGCAGAGCTTAGTTTTTTTCTAAAGGACAGCAGCCTTCAGTTGCCCAGATTTCAAAATGCAACTTTTCGTACCAATTTACACCGTGTAGCATGGTGGGAGATGTTGAACGGAATTTGGGTTGCAGTGGCACTCGCTGCCCGTAGGCTCTCAAGGCCACCCCAAACAGGCTGTGAATCCCAAAGATGCATTCTCAAGGAACAAATAATGGCCACTGAAGTTTTGCCTTTGGAAAGAAGGAGGTTGGAAAGGGAGCAACTGTGGCTTGCCAAAATCTGTTGTACACACCTCTCTACCTGAAAGGTGTTTGGTGGATTGACCTTGTCAGTGAAAGTCACCATGACTCCAGCCTTCAGTAGATATTCTGTTGTCTTCTCATCTCTGCTTGGTGGTGATGTTGCTGTGGATCTGATGGCTACAACCTGTTCTGCAGCTCCAAATTGATGATTAACATTGCCAAAGTGATCCCTAATAGTACCTAACAGACAGCTCTAGAGTCTCAACCCATCTGAAAACACACTAAAAAATATTCAAGTTTTTGAGTCCCAGGAAGGAGGTACCTAAGATCAATGGCCATTGCTCCCTGAGACATCTCTGCCTTCTCACCTTCCCCAGCTTTATCATGATCCTTTCTGATCCTCTACAGTGTTCCTCCCACTCCTTTTGCACAGTTTCTTTTTCTCTAAGCTCATACTTTTCAGGCCAGCCTGGCTACAGACAAGGTCTCTGTACGGTACCCCAACCTGCCCAGTATTTCCACTTTTTCTTGCTTGAGGATCTCTGCTTTCCATAAGGTATGGTTACAGTGTTTCTCTGGTGGTCTGCTAACATTTAACCATGTAAATATGCTTTGGGTAATGTGGGATCACACCTATTGCACCTGTTATATTAGTAAGCAGTGTATAAAATAGGTAGACTAATATATATATATATATGCATATATATATATGTTCTACTCTAGCTCTGTCTCCCCTAAGCAGAAATATGAAGTGAATACAAAAGGATAAAAAGTCCAGTTCTCCCTGTAAGGGTATGAAAGAACAGACAGCAGCAATACAAGCTAGTTAAGTAGTGTTTTGTGGCCATAAACTTAGCATGATTTAAGACTTTAGCATGCTATGATATACTTTCAAAGCATTTTTTAAAATATTCATGTGCTAAGGAAGACATGGGAAAGAGATTCGGAGTGTTTTCATAGAAAGTGGTGGCATTGTAGAAAATAAAGACGGCCTTCTGCCAAGCAGTGATGCTCAGAACTGATGCGAATACACATAAAGGGGGTTGAGAGAAACTAAAAAAACTCAATAGACGAAAGCTTGCAGAACTTCAGAGGTAAGGTTTCCTTTCAGTGCAGCTTTGCCTGAGTGCTTAGGTGTGAAAGGTACGACGTACACACCTTGCTTGTCTCAGCATCCTCCACCAGCTCTGGGATGCTGAGACAAGCCCTAGCTCTCACTAGCCTAAAATAACATTTCCCAAGCCCTACAGCAATCTCCACTCGAAAGATGTCATCCCTTTCCGTGCTTGGTAGAGGACAGTAAATGGAGGTAAGAAGAGTTGAAGTGACTTGGCCAAGGCCTCCCAGCAAGTCAGCTGGAACTAAAAACCTAGAATTAATAAAACTAGAGGTCATATTCTGATCCTGGTTACCTCCACGCAGCCCCAGAGCCTGCTCTGTGGGCAGCCTTTATGTTTTGTCAGTTCTTTGAATCTGATTCTAGAAGTAAAACAAAGCTTCCCAACGACAAGGTGGAAAAATGGCAAAACGAGAGCCTGTCATTGACCTGATTGATGGTTCTTCCACTGAGATCATAACAGCTTCTTCAGAGACTTTTACAATCTGTATAGAAGTGCAGGAGGCACTGCCAATATCCGCAGATCATTGGCATGATAGACCGTAACGGCTTCTTCAGAGCCGTTCCGGTCTATCGTGTCAATGCGTACTTAGGGAGTCCTCAATGCATGGATCATTGACACGGTACTACATAACGGCTCCTTAGAAGCCATTACTGGGTATCAAGTCAATGCATACTTAGGGAGCCCCTAATGCACGGACCCACGCAAGTTGACTTGCTCTGAATGCTAACAATCCTGTGGAAGAGTAGCTACCGTGTATGGCACGGAGGGAGATTATTAATACCTGCCTGCAAGAGCTCGACTCATGCACCACACTCCCGACACCTTTACGGGAGAGGTACGGCTGCTCCCCAGTCATAGTGCTGCCTGGGAGAGTCTGAAATCTGTGAACTTCTTTGCTAGCATCTTTTTATTTCATAAAATATGTAAAAAACCCCAAGAAAAAAATGCTCTCAATCTGAGATAGGAAAGCCAAGAGGCAGCCCAGGATGAAACATTTGGAGTTAGAATATAAAGCCTTGAGAGGAAGTGGTTGCAATGGAAATGCTGGCAACCCCTTGACTATGGACTACCAGGTCTGTGCGTTTTGTCCCCCTCAACTACTTTGCTGTAGCTGTCAAACATGCTGTGTATTTATGATGATCCCTGCAAGATGCTTAACATCAAGCTTGCAGAAACGACCCACTCGAAGGAGAAATGCTTTGTTAAATATCCTGTCGTCCAGCAAGGAGTTTGTCTGGATTTGTTGACCTGGTCCCTGGGGAACATCAGCTGAGACTTTCCAAGTGATCACCACGCCTCTGCTTCCACCTGCCAAGGCACATCCCCTTCATTTGGCTTCCCCCAGACAAGATATCCCCGAACCGAGTTAAAAATGCTTCTAGTTTGCTGTTGTTGATATTTTTCTTTTGTGTTCTGCTTACTGACTGACATCTGCTATCATGCTAAGCAGGTGTTCCTGTGTAAACGAACGTGCCCTGTTTGTGTTTCGCCATCCTCGCTACTGCGCACCCAAATGAGCAGCATGATTAAGAATCCTGTAAATTTTTGAAAGGAAACGGATGGCTGCCCTACTAGAACATAATTACACCGTTCCAACATCCGCAGCTCACTGCTGCAGCCGAGTTGGAGAACAGCAGAAATTAATAATATATAATAGCATCATTCTCGTAATTTATAAATGAAATAAAGTAGAGAGCAGATTCTGCTGATATGCATTTTCTTCTTAATTCTAAAAGACAAAGTATAGATTAGAATTTTACTGGGGTGAAACCTGGCCAGCAATATCACACTAGTTGCAAGTGTAGGGCCTGATTCATGAGAGGGGTTTTGCTTAGGGAAAAGAGCTAATATCTTTTATTGGACTAGGGGAAAAAAATGAGTATACAAAGCCCTCTAAAGGCAGCCCCTGATGAAGGGAGGCTGGAAAACCTCAACAGATCCTTTACCCAGATTTTAGCTTAATTCATTCGTAGGTATTGCTGCATGCTGCAATTTTTTTCCCTGGCTAAAATAATACACTATCACAGGTCACCCCCTTGGAGAGGCGAGAGGATTAATCAGTTAAAGATGTTGTCTGATCTCCTGTTTTTGTTGAAAAACAGCAATGTTTTCAAAAACAATATTTTGAGCTCCAGAGAGGTGCCAAAAGGAGCTGTACTGCAAATAACCGCTCAAGTCGAGCTTTGGAGTTGGTGCTCTAATTACACCTCTCAACCCACTGCAAAAAAAAAAAAAAAAAAAAAAAAAAAAGGTACAACTTTCTGAAAACGAAGACAGATTATTTGTAAAGGCTAAGCAGTATGACTTCTATTTTTTCCATTGCATATGAGCAGTCAAGCTAGTTAAATCCTTTTTATTTTTCTTCTGTAGCTACCCAGGTAGGCTCATCTGGGTGATGGCCCAGCTGACTCATACTTTTACTGGGATAAACTCAAATGGGAGCGTTACCAAAAATAACGTTCACTTACAGGTTAATTAGGGACGTTTTTATAAATTTTGACACTGTAAAACTAAAAAATGATAACTACTTTGATGGAGGAGGTCAGCATGGATTCGCCAAGTTCAACTCAGCAAACACAAATGTACACAGTGAGCCCAGAGAAATCCTTCCCTTTTAAACAAAGGGAGACGTTTGACTCGTATTCTTCTAAAGGCCCCCCTTAATAATTTCTTTCTGAGAAAATATGTGCATATACAGACTTATTTCATTAACAGGTATTTATTTAAGTGGGCTGCACTGTATTTAAATCTCTGAATAGTTTCCATCACTTCTTCAGCTCACTTACTTCAAGTTGACTAATTTTAATAAGGCTAAGGTGCCTAGGGTCTTATTGAGTGCTCAGTTTGATCAATATGGCTAAATTAAAATAGTGCAAAATATAAGCAAATGTAGTCTAACAACTAAGTGAAAAATGTGGAGTGCACCAAACATTGATTAGTGTTCCACAGACATTAATTTGTTGTTCTAAGTACACTAACGCTGCCCAGAACCTGCACCTACCTCCAGCACACCCGTGCAGGCTGGGTACTCGTGGACCGTATTCTGCCCAGCTACCCTGGCACAACCCCCTCGGCTTTCATGGCATCGCACGCACCTGAAGATAGAACTTGTCTCCCTGTCATGCCGAACCAGGTCTGCACACCTCGGTCTCACAAGCAACCCTCCTGGTCCGGGTTTGGCCCATTCCAGGGGTAAGAGCATTCCCGCACTGCTTGCAGAGCAAGCCTGGATCACACCTAAGGGAAGCAGAAGGACAGTTACAATTATTTGCCCGAGTGAAGACTATTCAATTCATTATGAAGTTGGGGCTATACATCAATATACGTGTATTTTTAAGACAGGCACAGACTCTTAGGGAAGTGGTTATATGTACAAGAAGATATTCAGTTTTGCCCTCCTGTAACACCACAATATTATTGTCATAAAAGATTAATGTCAACCCCCACCTGGTATTAAATTGCTTTCGGTAGCCTTTGCATTCATGTCTTTCTGCACAAGACAAAAACACTTTTAAAGTAACTACGTGCATCTTCAACTCAAATTACTGCTATTACTGGATTACATTTTATTTTTCAAATGCCTTAGTTGTTGTGGTAGGTATTTTTTTTTTTTCTATTGATATGATGTTCTGGATAAGAATATGGCATCAGGAACTTAATT
The DNA here is from genome assembly GCF_023638135.1 of Falco biarmicus. Taxonomy (NCBI): domain Eukaryota; kingdom Metazoa; phylum Chordata; class Aves; order Falconiformes; family Falconidae; genus Falco; species Falco biarmicus. Next base: position 40,094,574 of record NC_079295.1, on the reverse strand, counting down.
TTAGGGCAGCAAAAAAACCCCTATCCTTTAGAAAATAGGGTTTTATCATAGTCTTGTTGATAGATGTTGCACATGTTAATTATATGGGCCTTTTTCATACTCCAACAAAAAGCTGTATTTTCCACACACTAAAAAGAATTTTTCTTTTCTTTTTTCTATTCCTTTTTCTCGGTTAGCAAAAGCATGAGATTATCATACTTTGACATCCAATGCTTGCACAGACAGTTTTTAATGGTTTCTAAAAATACGACAATAACTCCTTAGTAATCATATTTTTGTATCTTTTCAAATGGTTTCTGATATCTTTCTTGGTTTTTCAGTAGTTTTTCCCTCTACCTGTAGTGTGATCTTTCTGCTTATCTTTAATCTCCTTGGTAAGTGATATGTGCTGTAACAGTTCTTCCTTTCCTTGATACCATCTTTTCCTACGTGGCCAAAAAATAATGATTTCACAGAAGCTCATTTCGTTGAAGGTAAATCATCAGTTTATGTATCAGAAAAAAAGAAAGGAAAAAAAAAGAGAGGAATAAACAGGGGGGAGTTCATGTGTTAAAAAAAAAAGCAACCTGAAAGCAAATGCAGTCACATTTAGGAGAAGTAAATTCTGTGAAGATGATGTCAAATATGAAAAGCATTTCTCTAGTTTAAACTGACTAAATAAGAGTTATAAACAGCAGAAACATTTGAAGTTCCCCTTTTTTAAATTAAAGCTGGAGCTTTAACTTCTTAACCTTCAACACGACAAGTAGAGCACACTGTGCAAAAACAATTTGTAAGTCTTCTTAACAAACATCTCAAGTGAGGGGGGCCAGCACAAGTTCAGAAGAATTGACTTTTCATTTGTAGCTATGCCAAAAAAAAATGCTTAGGGTTTTGTCGTCGTCGTTGTTGTTGTTGTTGTTTAGCTCTAGTGCATGACAATCTTGATTTTCCCCAGCGCTCTACATGTTTAGAGTTTTTAATATCAAAGGTATTGCTCTCTGTAAACAAGTGTAAGTTTACCGAGGCAGCTAAACTTACACTCTTGCCTTGTAATCAGATGTGAAAATTACACCCTCCCTTTTGGCTACATGATAATTACACATTTCAACATACAAAGAATTGTCTCTGTTTCAGTTGCTGGAACAAAACAGCGAAGGCACTTAGGAAAATATATTATTATATTAAAGATCAATGCCATAGCTGTTTTAAGTAAAAGTGAAGTTTGTAATCACAACTATGATCGAGATACTTCGAGATTTACATACACACACACACATATATATACATATCTGAGAGAGAGAGAGGGCAGTGAAAACCAAAATGAAACTAAGGTACCTTGCACGGAGGATGAAACTCAGCCCATGTCCCAAGGGCCAGCAAACAGCTTACTCCCTGCTTAAATCTCACCAAAGCCCTATTTTGAATGTGAATTTTACATCAAAAGCATCATTTATTGAAAAGTTTAGCAAAGTTTCTCCAGGTTTGTTGTGTTTTTCTTCTTTTTCTTTCTCCTGGCTAGTCTACTTTGCTCACCTAGAAACTTAGCCTGAATTTCTTGTGCATCTATCAGCTTCCTTGAAAATGCTGGGTGTAGAAAGAATTCAGAATTAAGTATTGCTCGGAGAGAGCTGTGGGAAAAAAATTACATATGCAGCAAAACATGTTAAAGTTGTGTTTTGACAGTTTCATGACCAAGCCAAAAAATATACATTTTTTTTTGTACCTGGCGCAGTTTCACAAGAATGTCCCCTCAGGGAATAGTCATTTTTTGTCAGAATCAACTGTTTATTTACTTAAAAATCTAAAAGTTTTGCCTTACATTAGAGGCAGAGTTGCTGAAGGTTAAAGTTCAACATCAGCTCGTTGAATTGCCTTCACCGTAAAAGCATGGTTTGTGTCACAAGAGAGGGATAAAAGCTTCAGCGTGGACACAGGACAAAATAAACACACATTTTAAAAATAGAGCAGATGAGGTTTGTCAGTTCTCTCGTTATGCATCTGCAGCCATGCTCTGACCTGCTGGTAAGCGATGGGCGACCACCTTGGACCTGCCACCATCGTGGTTGGACATGGTAGCAATGGTTCAGGCTGCAAGTAATGGGTTTATCCAACCAAGTCAAAGCCTGGTGGGGTTTCGATGGTGCCATCGGTGTCGATACCCTTGCTGTTGCCCATAGGGATGTTCATGGCAGGCAGGGCTTTGAGTGCCCTTCCTCATCTGCGCCTTGCTGGGCTGGAGGGATCAGAAGGGAGGCAGGTGGCTTCCCACCACGCACCCAGTATGGTGCACGCCATTGGAAGAAGTAGCCCAAGGCTGACCTAGTTGTGTCCTACTCCAGGAGTGCCACCTTTCGTGGTTTTGCATCAAAATGCTATCTAAATGCCCTGCAGATGTGCAGGGGGTGAGGCTGGGGGAGTCTGCTCATGTGGGACTGCACCTGTCTGCGGCACCGTGCCATGGGCCGCCCTGCCTGCACATATGGGGCACATTCCCCACTTTGTCCTATTAATTAAGGACATATACAGGTATGCTTGGGACTTAACCTTAGATCATAACCAGATCCTGAGATCGCACTGATATGGGAAGATGTAATGACTTTTAAATGAATGGAATTGTACCAGTAAAGAATTAGGTCTTCCACCCTGAACTAAGGTTTTTCCCAGGGTAAAACTTGGTGTTCTCAGTAGAGGTGGCTTTTTAAATTAGTTCTTACCTTGATCTGTGTATGTACACAAACAATATTTTTTGCCTATAATCGGTTTATAAGGTTGTGGAGTTAACAGAAATGCACTGTGTCAGATGCTCTTTTGCATATCTGTTTACCTTGACTGCAGCTCCGAACTGTTGGGACTGGCAGGCTGACCTTTCACACTGGCTACCAGCCATGTTCACTGAATAATTCTGAAACAGATTTTTTACTAGAATTTTTAACATAACTCTTTATTTGGGGAAGCAGTTTGCGTCAGGGAAAAAAACCCCAAATGTAAATAAAGGTTTCCCCAAGACATTAAAAGTAGTCCAAAACTAATAGCTTAATCTAATTCACATAATGATCATCATGCAATATATTCAGTGGGCCTAATCCTGCCCCCGCCGAGTCTCTCTGAAGTCAGGGACTCAATATACCTGTCTGAATTTAAGGTTACCCTTCATTTAAATCCCAGTTACAGCAGGGGACCAGCTTCTGTCTCTATGGTGAATAATATTTTGCCAATTAGACCTTGCTTAAAAAGAGAAAAAAAAGGCAATATATAGGGTGGGGAGGGAGTCTCTCGACTCATGCTCATGGGGCAGAGGTCAGAGCTGGAGCTCCTCTGGTAGGCAAGAATCAAGCACCGTACCAAAAAATAACACGAAAACTGTGACTCAGGCTGACAAAAAGGGAGTTAATCAGAGATAAGGACGGCTCTTCGTCCCTACCAGATGCTGTTGTGAGCGTGGCAGCTAATGGTGTTCCTCCATCCTTGTTAACTTTGCGTTTGTCCCCTTGTATTTATTACTTGCTCCTTTTTTCTGCCTATCTCGGAGGCTGTGCGCTTCCCCTGACTGACAAGTCGATACCGGCTCCAGTTCCAGGCTGGCCTCCATGGGGTTATTGCTGGCCTGAACTGGGCAGGACTGAGCCCAAAGGGTGCCGCCGGTGGGATGTGGCACCATTGGGGCATGGGGAGGTGGGGTAAGGTCTCCCTGTACCTCCAGCTCCTCCCTGGGCTCCTGGGCACCACTGGGAAAGTTCTGTCCTGACTTTTGCTGCGGTGGTTGAGGTGGGGTCTGTCCAGCCTCTGAGGCATTTTAAACTGAGCAGAGACTATTGGGAGCCCGGCTAATGTGCATATTGATGTACCCTGTAGCTTCGGAGATGATGAAAGAGCATATTGCTTATTTCCACAACAACGAGCTAGGAAATATTTACAACGACCCCGCTCCGCTACCTGGGGAATTTCTCCCCAGGTGATGAAACAAAGCAACATCTGATTTTATTTTTCCCCAACGCAAATTAAAAAGTAACTCCCCAAAACTCCCCCAATAAACCAAAGTTGTTAGTCAGGGCAGAGCCACCTCTTCCACCAGCATGCAGATATGATATAGCTTTAATTTATATTCATCTTGTCCGCTGGGGCTAGAAGATGGAGGAGCTATTATGAAACCTTTTTTTTTTTTTTTTTGAATTTGCTTTATTCACTGTTTACTATGCCGGGCTGACATGATATGATTTGTGCATTGCGGGGTCACAACAAGCTACTTGCAGGACAATTTGCTGAATCAAGAGGGTGATTGTGTCTGGTGCCAGTCAGTCGCAATTAGGGCCAGGATCAGGGAGGCCCAGAGCTTGTGTATCGTCTTGGGCAAACCTCATAGAAATCAGCTCACCTGAAACTAATTGTCACAACAGAGACCTTATGCAAATGAGCCCTAGGGTTAGCGTGGGAAAAGAAAAACTGTCGCAAAGATAGGTGACCTGCTGAGCAGGGGGTCTGTTGCTGGGGAAATCTTTGTTCAATGAGTTAAAAAAATGTTCGCATTGTTCCAAATCCAAGAAAAACGTAGCAGATCCTCTCCCTAAGAAAGCGTGGCGAGCACACTCATCTGAAAGTCCAATAAAGTGGCAGCCAGCTTTCGAGCTGGTAATAAATTGGAAGTCTTTATTCTTTATAAGGGCTGCAGCAGGAAAACGATTTTCCTTTGCAAAGGGCCTTTAAAGTTTAGCTGCTCGCAGTTAGCCAGCGCTTAAAACTTCGCTGTCTGTCGAGGCTTTCGCCTGCCTAACCTGTTGGATCCCAGCAGATTTCCTGACCTGAGGTTTTAGCAGCTGGAAAAAACCCTCCCTCTGGCTCCTGGAGCTGCTTTTCGGAAGGTCTGGCTCTCGTACCGCAGCGAGCCGTTGGGTTGGGAGAGCAGGAACAAACAGGGAGCAGATCCATAGAGATTCTTCCATAGAAATCTCTGGGGATCTCCAAAGCTCTCCAACTTTGAATGTCTCTTCTCTCGGTGCTTTCCCGAGCAGCACCCGCCAGCGAGACGAGCAGGTTCGAGTGTTGGAAACATAATCGTGAATTAAGCACATTTAATGACAGGATCATTGACGTCTGCACGCGAAAGCGGCTGTTTCTGACATGCTTTCCCTCGCCCTTCTCCTCTGCCTCCAGCCCAGGCAGAGAAAAACATAATTTTCAGCGAGCACATTACACAACATTTGTCTTGTTCAGTCCTTCCTCTTTAACAATTTTTATGGGGGTTGCTCAACACGTTCTAAAATAGGAATGGAGACGATATAATAAAGTGCTGAACTGATGATATACGCAGCAGTTTATGCTGTCAATGGCAAATTCAAAAGAAAGGGATGCAACTCGCTCCAAGTGAAGAAATGTAAGCCTGTGCCCTATAAGCACATAGAGGGAGAGGCAGCCAGGGTATTTTTGCACGTAAGGCTTTTCCAAAGAGGTTGATGGGGACAGAGGCGAGATTAATTGCACTAAAAGATACCAGACAAATTTCAGAGACACGAGCGGCTTTGCGCTATCATCGAAGGCGAAAGAATAGTTATTTTGTTTGGTTAATAATTAGAGCCGTGCTTTCGATGGTGCTGCTTTAAAGGGGTGAAATGTAGATGCTATCAGATCAGCAAGTTCGGAAATTAACTTCCTGCTCACCAAACATCATGAAATAAGGATGGCTTAAAAATAATGCAGATTAATCACCAACTTTTTTTTTGATCTCTTTTGTCCCTTTACCACTGTCTGAAATAATTTCCACAACTAGGAGACGTTTCACAGTGGGTATGAAGTGCTCAGCTTTCACTCATCAAACTTTAATCGGAACTGCATTTTAGTTTTTGAATAAAGAACACTTAAAAAATTTAGATGCAAATTATTTTGCATTATTCATGCTCTAAGTGTCCTTGTAGATTTAAACACTTCTGAGGCCACCTTGATTCAAGTAATTACCTAGGCCCTCACTGCTCCATCATGAATAAGGTATTTTGTACAAGTAAAGTATGCACCCGATGAGCTTTTAAAGTGGCTTTACACTGAACTTGTGTATTGCTTCTCGTGCATGAGTGATTCGAACATGCGTCGCAATCTGTCTCAGGTGGGAAATCCTGGCAGAGCATCCATGAGTGACGGAAGGAAGCCTACCAGCCTCGGCGCACACTATTTCTTTGTCTTCGCAGAAGAATCTCAAAGTGATTCTCTCGCTCGAGTCTTGTGGCTCCTCTTAAAAGTCTGAGGAAGCAATAGCTGCTAGCAGGGAAAGAAATGACAGTCATTTTTCATTTAACCCTTCATTTCCCACCCTGGCCCCCCTTCGCCTGCTGCCTGCGCTCAGTCACTTAAGGCATTCGCACAAGATAATATAAGTCTTTCTACTTTTATGCAGTGTTGTACATCTGCCTCCCCATCTGTCCGCTCAGCCTCCCTCACGTACCAGCGCTAGGTACCACCTGAGCAGGATTTTTCGCACAATAGAGCCAGCCCAGTGCCGAGCACCGTGGCCGAGAGCTTCTCCCAACAGGAGCAGCTATCTGGAGGGCAAGCTAAACGTATATCTACACATACATTGTCGGCAAAATGAGCTCGCAAGAGTTAAATTTAATTGGCTGAATCTCATAGTTGGCGTTTGTTGCAAAGTGCCCATGGTTTTTTTCTTTTCCAGCTACATTGCTTTGAAGAATTATAGGAATTTTATGATGTGCTATTGGAGTTCCACTGGCAGAGATTACAGTAAAGGGGTTAAAGTTGGTTTATGTTAAAAAAAATTATGCAGAAACCAATAAAAATAAACACACTCCAGTAGACTAAACTTGCTGGGCTTTTAGTTTTAGCTTAACAATAGAAGTTTAGACGAAATCCAACATTGCAGCTTTTAGAAAATTAGTTGACACTCACAGTTGATCATCTTTACTACACAGCGGTATAATTAATATTTAAACATTCTAATAATGCAGCTTGCTTTGCATGCACTTTTCAGCCCCACCACAGTATATTTTATCAGGAATACTGCTAGCATTATCTTAGGTAATGTCATTTTAAAAGATTATATTTAAAATAGGATATTGGCTTCTTGCTCCGTGCAAAAGAAATATCAATAGGCCAGTAGGCAGGTTTCATATGTCAGTTTGTGATTAAAGTGTGCCTTTACTGAAGACAATAGGAAATATATAAGGGGCTACTTCATTGCCATCATCATAAAATAAATATACCCAGAGACTATCGCTTTAGAAAACCGTCTTGAGCTGTTCATTTTTCTTTCTGCTCTCTATAATAAGAGGAACTTTTAATATCTAGATGCAGAGCAAAATCAGGCAGTGACCCACAGATCTGTGAAATACTACACCTCTGACACCCACTCATTTACAGGCAGAGAGCATTTAATAAAGAAGTCAGGCAAGTAAAAAAAAAAAAAAAAGTCGAGCTGGGAGTTTTCACATGAGTGTTCTCAGGGTTAAGGCTTCTGTCTGGCTGGCAGTTTAGTAAAATGGCGAGAAATTGTCAAAATGGAAAAGGACTGTGCTAGTTTATTTACTTAGGAGAGCCCTCTTCCTCCTGCAGTCGAGGTGGGAAGGAAAAGTTGTTTCAGGTGCTTTGCTCATCAGCTTAATTCCCCCTGATTAGTGCAAGGTGTCCTTTATTCCCCCTCTTACAACCTCTAGCAAGACAGGCTGCTCTTCTCTGAGCTGAGCTGGAGTCTTCCAGTGCTTTCTCCTGCAGCCTTCCACACACATGGGTCCTCCTGATGCCGGCCAGAGGGCTGGTGCTTGCCTGGCTGCTATTAACCACTCTGGATGTGTGGGCACTGGCGAAGAAAGCCATCTCTATGGCTCCTTTAGGCTGATCCAAGAGGGGAAAAAAAGAAGAAACATACAGGCAGATCATACACACCCATTCTGGCTGCTCTGTGATGCAAAGAGGTTCTCCTGAATTTTCCAGCTGGAGAAAGCATCCTGCAAAGTGAGCTCCTGGTGCAGCTCCCAGCCTTGGAGGTATTTAGCGGTGTGCACTGGGGGGTATTTTTTTTTCCCCAGGGGATAGGGTTTTGGGGGGCACCAGCATCAGGCAGGGCTGCAATGGGTTGCAAAGGTTCCTGAAGCTCAGCTGAGAATCTGGCCCCGGGTTTTGTCACGTTTCATTGCGAGTTTGAAAGCAGGCCCATTTCTATTAATACTGTTAATAAAAGACATATGCTTTGTCAAGCAAAACCACCCTTTCATTAAAATGGAACATAATTTCATGTTGGTTTTTTTTACATCCGTGCAAAAATAGCTGTTTCCCCAACATGTCCCAAAAAGCAAAGTTGGAGAGCGTGTGTGCAAAATTTCACCAAGCCACAAATATTTTGATGCCAAATACCACTAAACAAAAAAGCTCAGCGTTTCACCGCTTTGAGCTAGTCCTCGGGACTCAGCCTAATTGCCTGGGAGGCAATGGGAGTGTTTAATTTACTTAAAAAGTAGCAGAAATGGGCTTTAAAAATTTTGTGTGTGCAACGGCTGTACGACTGACGCCACAAGATCCGTAGCATGTGTGAAAATAGATTGCATATTGCTGAGCACTTTCTCCAGGCTCTGCCATAGATTGCTTTACATCACGTGCGCCTGCGAAGAATTTGGGGATAGGGTTATGATGGAAGACGTCGCAGCGTGTCAAACAAAGTGGCCTTGTGTTGGCAAAGGGTGCGTGGGAGCTGCTGCGCCGCGTGCGCTCCATCCGTAGGGCAGGGGTAGGAGTGGGAGCTTTAAGGAAACAGATAAACAACAAATAGAAAGTGCTTAAAAAGAGAGCCGTGCCTTCCCAGCCTTGCTTGGATTGCGACCGATGCCTGTTATGGGTGAGAGCTGCTCTGGCTCTTACTTTTTCGAGTGCGAATAATGCTGTGAGATGTTGCGATAGAAGCATTTGTGTTTGAGGTGGGAGCAAACTGCCTCTGATAGTTCGGCTCGCTCCTTCTTTATCAGGTTTTGTTCAGGAAGGCAGTTACACACACCTTGGCTGCAAATAACTAAAAGAGCGTGATCTATTTTAAACCTGCTGCTGAGGTGGTAAAGAAGAGATAAGTTGAAACCTAGCTGCTATCTCGCTTGTGTGTGTGACAGATATGTCCAGAAATGGATAAAATTAAAAACATTTTTCATATGCTAATAGCAACCTGGATGAGGAAAAAAAAATATCCAGGGAACGGAGCAACAAAGTCAAGAGGTTTCTATCACAAGTGTATTTCTCCCATTACCTAAATTATAGGACTTCTTTCCCCAAACTGATATACATATTTTTCCTGTGTCTAAACCAAAATTCTATAGTAGAGTTTGATTTCAGCATCAACCTTATGGCAGCCATGTGGAAGTGAGATTATGGGACATGTGGAACAAAAGTCTTCCAGCCAGAGGAGGCCTTCTGAGCATAATGATTCTTATTTAAATTAGTCTATGTTTTATTACTCAGTTGGGGAGGGGAGAAGGAAACCAAGGAAAAGAATATTTCTTTAAAACCATGGTCACCTGAATTGTAGATGAAGAGAAATTAAGTAGTTTTCAGCCCATAAAATGGACAAACATTTTCATATCATAATAATAATTTCAAGCAATCCTCAATTTCTATTTTTTTTTTTAATTTTACATTTAAACTTGTTTTTCCTGATGGCATGCCTGCCGATTCATTTGTAAATGTGCTTTAAATTCCTTTGTATATTACAATGAATGCCACCTCTTTAAACGCTCTTAGTAATTTAGCGAACTTCTTTGCCAGTGGGTGAAAGTACAGTATTGTACATGCATAAGAAAAGGTACATTCATTATGCTTCACGTATGAAAAGGTATATTAGGAACGGTTTTGCTTAAAGTGGAGGGGTGAATGGAGGAGCCCCTGATCCATCATAGCGCTTTTGCATGTGTGAGAATGTGTCTCTGTGAGCCCAACGTCCAGAAGTGCTGGTCGGGAACCTACCGGCAAATGCGTGCCTGTGAAACCTGAGAAGATTTATAACAAGTAGGTAATCGTTCCAGGCCTACGCGAGGCGAGCGGGAGCGAAAAGCTCACGCTGGGGCAGAACAGGAGTTTTAGCGAGGGAGAGAGAGAGAAAACTTGGAGGTCTGGTTTCTTCCCTCTTCCTCCCCGGCTGTCGTGAGGTGCCGTGCTTTGCGATGGGAAAAGGGTTGTGGAAGGAGCAGGCTTGAGATCCTCCTGTGAGTTTGAAATGTGTTTTGGGGTCAGGGCTGACCCCCGAAGCTTACCACGCCATTGGTTTGTGGTGTGCAATAGGTAGGGGGACAGAAACGAGGTGGCCGCAGGAGCCTGGTCTTGTGCATCTTCCTACCTCCTTTACCCAGCCAGGATTACTCCTGGTGCTCTTTGCGCCAACGGGAAGGTTCAGAATGACATTTTTTCTTAGTGTGAGAAAAACGCACCGTGTGCCACGATGGAAGGTAAAGCAAGGCAGTACTGAGGCATGGTGTGTATGGCCAGGAAGGGATGGCATCTCTGGGGAGGAGTGTGAGGCCACAGCAGGCCAAATCCTGCTCATCACCTCCCCTTTTTCCTTGGGACCACTCACTTCAGAGAGGTGAGCGGGCTTCATGCTACTGGCTTGGCTTCTCCGTGAGCAACAACCACAGCATTATGGAGAGGGCTGGTCAGTTTATGGCCAATAAACATAAAAGCTGAGAGGGTTTCAATGAAACATTCTTCTCCAAACCAGAGGTCATTCATTTTGCACTTACTCCTTTATGTGGTTTCTGAAAGTTTAATTTTAAGGAGAGGATGTGGGTACGCTCTGTTTGTTTTCTTTCTCTTTCCTCTTCTTTCTTTCTTTCTGAGCTCTTTACTTCGAATTAATTTCATGGAAACGTGTGCGAATGCTTTCCAGTGGCATGCCAGCTGTCATTTTTTGATCAGGGCAGGGCAGGGTGGAGCCAGTGTTTATTTACGAGATGCAATTTTAAGCTTGATTCATTGTAATAAGTGTCACTGTAAGGCAGCCGAAGGAGAGTTAGCTTTCATTAACATTCTTCAATTCTGCAGCCCATCAGGAGGTAGATAAGGTACCACCGGGTCCATCCACCTCCCGGACCACAGGAGGACAATGCCAGGAATGTTTGCAATGTGTTTCTATTTTTGTCACACCTATGTGTGGCCATCCATCTGGTCTTAATCAATCAGTCTCATCCCGGAGCTTTGCTGTTCTCCCAGCTGAAATAATACACTTCTTCAGCAAGAGCTCTGCCTCAAGGAGGGTCACTACGCGCCATTCCCCAGACAAGGCATATTAACAAGGCTTACATATTTGTAAACATAGGTAAACCCAGGAGGGGCGGTTGGGAAGGAACATTTTGAAATATGAATATTTTATGAATAAACCACTGTGTTGTTTACTTAGCGATATTACACAGGAAAACTTGATGAAGTACTAGAGGTAAATTTGTTTTAGTAAAAAAAAAAAAAAGAAAAAGGCAACAAACAACCCCTCAGAAGCACTGAGACAAAGATAAATGATGAAAGAGCGAATGATCTGCCACCCTGTTTAAGCAGGGGTAGCGTATATAAAATATGTTTCTGAAAGAGCAGAGAAGTAGGTGGTGAATACTGTAAAATATGCCATTTATTTATTTAGATTGCACATCAGGAGATAAAACAAATGAAAACTCTGACTTGTTAATAATTTACATTTAAGCGGAAAATTCTTACATGCTGTTAAGATACCTCCAAGACCTGACACTGCAAATGCAAATAATTTACATTCTTTGTGCACACACAACTTTGCTTGTCTGGAGAAAAAAAAAATTAAATATGTGTTCAGGGGGCGATGAAAACCAGGATACATTTACACTCTTATAATTACGTTTATTAATTTCGGATGCCTCTTTTGAAGCATTCATGGAGCTGACCTTACCATTCATCAGGTGTTCCTGGCTGAGGCTCTGCTGGGCCATACCTCGCAACCTAGGCGGTAGGAGATGCAAAGAGGGGGGATTTCTTTTCAATAAGCAGCACTATTACTTTTCCCCCTAACAGCTTATGCAAAAAGTTCTGTGGGGGAGAAAAAAAAGCCCCAGAGGAAAAAAAAAAAAAAAAAAAAGAAAGAAAAAGAGGAGTGTGCATAACAATAACTACCTCTGTCCCTTCTGTTTTTGTTCTTTTCATGTCAGGGAACTTTTTAGCCGTGCTGCCCGGGTAACTGCTCTGGAAGGTTGGAATATCTCTTGTTGAAGGAGGTTTGTGATTGAGGGCCCTCTGACACAACCTTTTGTTGCTCTGAGGTGTTTGATCCTCTTTCCCTTTCTTCTAAAACCAATCCCATCCCTTTAAAAAATGGATAACCAGCACTTCTTTTACTTATTGTCAGCTTTTGGAAAGTTACTGTGGGGGGTTGTAGAAGTTTAACTAGTTAACCCCTTGCATCCTGATAGCGGGTTGCTATTAGTACTACTTTTTCGCTCCTTCCCGGATGGGGAATATTTCCATAGCTGCGTCAGGTATGCAAATCCTCTTTTATAGGGAGCCATGTGACGGGTTGGCTTGCGGACAGTTTGCTCGCCGATCTTTCTTTCCTCTGGCTCGGTGGAGCTTGCTTAGGAAAACCCAGCTCAGCTGGGAGCTCTGAGCAGGAGCAGGGGCTGAGGAGCCGGTGCCCAGCTCAGGATGGCTGCTCTTCAATCGCGCTGAAATTTCAAAATGAGTCAGAACTTGTAGCTGCCGATTTTCTTCTCTTTCCTTGAACTGAAACTTGTGAGAGTCACCACAGGCGTAGGCTGATACGATACACTTTTTTTCTTTTTTTTTTTTTTCTCCCTCTTTGAGAGCAGCTCTGAATAACAAGAATTCACAGAGAGTTGCTCTTCAAAAGTGTGTGGCCAAATCTGAAAGTAACAAAGGAAGAACACCTTAAAATGAGATGTGTAATAAGGGTGCTCGCTCAGAGCCTCATGATTAAAAATGGGACTGTTGTTTTTTTGTGAAGTTTTTTTTTTTTCCCCCCAAAGGAAAGGGACACAACCCAGGCTATAGGAAAGAAAAGCAGCTTAAATGGATTATTTAACAAAAAGCAACGTATAGCTTCTAGATAGTGACCTACATTCTGCACACAATGATGATGTTTTACGGTGGTGATAGGGTTAATAACCTAACATCATTCATGTAGTGTTTTTTGAAAATTGAATTTTACTGCTACAAAGTAAATGTAACAGCCCTCTGGAGACAATATTACAGGCACTTTATTGTTTGCTAAGCTGATGTCATCTTTCTACGGACTGACTTTAAAACAAAGGCAGAACATTTATTACAAATATCACTGTGTGAAAGGAAATCTACTGAAATATTGTTTAGAAGGTGGACTGATAAAAGTGTATTAATACTTGGCTTTGATTATCTGTAAAGTTATGCCTGTGGAGCGCTTTCTCGCGTGATGTCTGCTCAACAGAAATGTTCGTCTTGGATCTTACACCTACTTTTATTTTAATGTGATCCATCGCTGAGCATGTGTTACTTTTAAAACGTGTTTTATAATATACTCTACAGCTCATTTATAAGCCTTTTCAGTTTCTTTGTAAGAATGTAAATGAGGTTTTGATCAAAACCTAAAATATTTCCCTTCAAAGCATTTTCCTGTACACAGGGCCATGTCTTCCTCGCTGAAATCACTGCAACTGCTCATGTGAACAAAACTGATGAGGCTTGGCCCTCTTTTAGGGACACCGTTTGGCTCTGCTCTGCCTTCTGCCGTGAGCTTTCCCATTGACTGCAGTCAGTGTGGGCTATGGACCCATTCAGGCCAGTCTTTTCCAGCCTGGATCCCCAGGCAGGTGCCGACATCAACATCTCCTGTCGTGGCCAAGATGCTGGAGACTGCCTGAGGATTCAGTACCCACAAGTTATGTGGCACTCAGTCCTTGGAGAACCACACCAAGTGTTTTCATACAGAGTCTTAATGAAATCACCAGGGTTGAAAACTTTAAGCCGGTTGTAGATGACTCTAAGCTTTAAGTTTTATCGTTCCTGTGCAGCCTTTCCAAGTAGGTTTCAAACGAACAAAATACATTCGTCCCTTTTGAGAAGAGCAAACGATTCATTTGCAAATAATTTATATCCATTAAAGTTTAAATTTCCTTTGTTTACTCAGTCACAGAGTAAATCAATGACCATTTCAAAGTAATAAGTACAACAAGGGAAAATACATTTTCCTGTATCACAGTATTGCCGTTGTGGCTTTTGCAGGTGAAGCATAGAAAGATGTCAACAGCTTTATGAGGACGGGTGTCTAAGCAACTGATTAGCTCATCTGTGTTGAAGGAAGACTGCAGGAGAGGTGTAGGAAAAAGGGACAGATTTAGAAAGTGAGTAGTGGAGTTAGCAGTAAAACTAGTAACTTAGTAGGAGTTAGTGATATTAGTATCACTTCTGAAGTCTGTGTACGTGTAATGCACTTTGCAAAGGTGGACATCTACCTACACTCCCAAGCAGAAGTTTATATTCATACCCCTTTGTTGTATGCTTAATGCTGACAGGTTCTGGCAGCTTGTATCAGTGGGATTAAAACTGGCAATCAGACGATAACAGTTTACTTTTAATATCCTCAGAGCAAAGTTTTCAGATTGCCAACAAATATCAGAGGGTGTCTTGCCTGCTTCGTTAATGCTAATATTCTTAGATGTTTCAATATGATTTTGCATGTCAAGCCAATCTATCTGGCATGTTGTTGGACATCCTTTGACTGGTGCTGTGTGGCATTTTTTGTTTGGTCTTTGGTGTTGCTCAGATAAATTTAATCCCAACATAAGCAATACTCATTCTGACATGGGTAGAATCTGCACATAGGTAAAGCAGGGACAGCAGGCTCTGCTGGAATGTTGGAAAGAAGTTCAACTATTTAAAAACATAACTGAGAACAGATTAATAACTTTTGGATTAACAGAGAAGTGGAGGTTTGTCTTAACCTAATGGAACACGAGTGTCCCTGTGTTCCTATATAAAATACCTTTTTAGAGCCTTTATTTGGAAACACTGAATGGGTCTGAACCAGGTCCTGCAGAAGTCACTTCAGTGATGACTTCTAATGGTGACTTAACCAGGTTAGGTGTCCCAAGAAGCCTCTTCAGTCAAGCCTCAAGTCAAGGCTTGAGTTGAGCCTAAAACTCAAAGGTGTTAGAAAATGCAAAGGTCTCTGTGTGGAGGCTGAGACCCTGGCTTTGCCTGACAGCTTTTCTGTTCTGTAAGAGTTGGAGGGGAGGGATGGAGGGTTCCTGGCTCGTATCATTTGGTGTTTCCCGATGAAAATCAATTGACTTGTGGCTGTTGATGCCAGCTCTGAGTTTAACTCACATTGGCCACTATTCCCAAGGTCTGCAGGAGAGCTATATATAACTACAATATATAATGGTTGCTGTTAAATGCCTCAGCTTTGCAAATGGATGCTCTAGATATCTCCTTTCTGTCTCATGCACTACAATTGTTTCAATTGTTTGAAGTCGAGTGCTTGACGCCGCTGAGAAAGAAGTCTCTGTAATGTCTCCAACAGTAGATAAGGCCAGTTGTAATGAAAATAAAGGTGATTCTTTATTGAACTCTGGGCACAGACAGGCCTCTGTAGTGCTCTAGCTGCTCCAGTGGAATGGTGGAGCCCTCATGCCACTGTGCAGGGGTCTGAGCACTGGCCTGGAGCTTGTGGTCCTGGAAAAGAGCCCCAAAACACGGAGCAAATGCGCAACCAAAAGGGAAAATAGGTACCTTCGTAGCAGGGGAAAAGTTGAAACAGCATGGCAGGTTATACAATCAGCATTTATTCATTATTTTAGTTGTACTAGAATTCGGAAAAGGTTTGGGCTTTAAAAAAACCCATCCCAGCAGCAACAATGAGCATAATCACACATTTGAACGTAAGAATTAGTTTTATGTGGCGCGCTAGAAAAAACCAAAATCTTGAGAATGCTTTCAAAATAACCAGAGAAAAATAAACTGTTCCTTATGTCAGTCTTGTTAGAGAGGGATTAAGAAACTGGCAATTATTTTGGTGACCTTAATTGTTGCTCTGCAGGAAAATATGTAATTAGAACACGTTCGCAGGCCTGCACACCTGCAGCACATCCTACAGTATAATGTCAGCTTTCAGTGCTTGCTGGTGCCAGGTTCTATCACAACCAGGCACAGTGATGCTCTGAGAACATTTCGGACTCGTGTAATGTAGCTTCTGTGTATGAAAGAAGCAGGCATTTACACTGCCATACAATGGAGTGCATTACTGCAACACTGGTTTCATTATTTTCCGACGCCTACCTTCAGCACTGCTCTGGTTTACTCAGTTTGAGGTTTTATTGTTACGGTATAATAGTCCTGTACATTTCTGAAATTCCCTTATTATTCAGCTTATTAATACAGTACTGGCTTGATTATCAGACTGCAGTTGTGAAGGGGAAGATTCAGCGTGCTAGCAAAGTCAGAAGCTGGGTAAATTCCTGGTATAATGAGAACAATTGTTTGACGTGTTTTAGCCCGGCTCTCCGTGTGCATATAGCCACGGATGCCAACGTACATATGTGCGTGCATGGGGTGTCTGTGCCGAAAAAGAGAGTGAGAAATGTTGGAAGCCAGCTTTAATTTTTTGACAGAATGGGGCGGGCGGTGGGGGGGAAAATCCTCTTTGCCATGCTCCTCGCCTTTGCCTCTTCCCTGCGTTGCTCCTCTGGAAAACTGGGAAGCGAGTTAAAATAAAGACGCAGTAGAGGGAATAGCTGTCTTCTAGCTAAATTCAGTAATCTGGCACGCTGATAGTTAACAGACTTCTCCCCCTAAGGGAGATACACTGTATTTTGCTATCTGACATGTTGTCATATATAAAGAAATCAATTGGTAATTAAATGATGCACCTTGTGAAGATGACAAAAGGCATTTGGTTGCGAAAAGAGAACTGGGTTGTGAGGGGTTTGTAATGAAGGCCTAATGACTATTCATAAGAGATTTTCAGTCCGTTGATCCACTTGACTGGAAAGTTCTGCCCTGGAGAGTTAGTGCTGTCAGATTCTCTCACCTCAGAAAGCCGCCGCGATCGACGGTGTGGAGTATGAGCGAGAAATTATCTAGTTGTTGCTTCAGGCCTGTCTTAGGTCACATGCAGAAGGCACACATCTGGCTTCCTGTAGGTGCAACCTCGGGACATAAACTTTGACTAATTTTTAAACTATAAATATGTAAGGCTGACACTGAATAAGTTACCTTTTATTCATTTTTTCATATAAATTTCCTATTGCGTTAAGCCTTTAGTGGGGCTACCATTTGGGGCTTCCCAGCTTCTGTTCTTGCAACAATTTGGCTTTCCTTTCCTCCGACAAATGACATTTTCAGAAATGTCTGCAGCGTGGATGCTACCCACGTTACCTCTCATCTTCTCACCTACGACCGATGGATCAGCCAGACTTGCTTTGGTAGGGTCACCTACGAGAGGACCTGGTAGATGTGTCAGGAGGCATTACAGGGTCACAACACAGATTTTGCCCCCAGTGGAGCTTTTTCTTGGTATGTATTTCTCCGGTCACTAGCACTCAGGGTAACTGTACCAGACCGTTAAAAGTCTCCTCCTCAGAGATATTTCCTGATTTGTTCTGCTTACAGGAGGTCCCTTGGATAGATGGGGATTGCTTGGAGATGGTACACCAGGAGGTAGATGCCCACGGTGTCCTAGTTAAACTGAGGACTGTGCCCTAATTGCTGAGACTACAGAGCTGAGTGCCTTTTACGCATCCATCTCCAGCTTTGCACCTTCTTGAGTGAATAAATCTCTCTCTAGCGAGTGGTATTTTATAATTAAAACTGAAAAGGAGCAAATTGATTTCAGGAAGCTATTCCAGAGTGTGTAGATGTTTCCCTACGCTGATCAGATCCAGCACAGCTCCTGGGTGAGAGCCCCAAGCTCTGTACATGTTTGCTTTTGAAAAGTGGCCATCCACCTTATCTTATCAGGCAGCTCACCTTATCAAAGGTAAACATATTTACCACCTCGTTAAAGGTTCTTTGCACCAGCACTTGAAAGCAGTATTTGTGGACAAAAACCTGTCAAAGTCATTGTTTAAGAGGGACAGGAGGACTTTATGGCAAACTTTGGAGGTTTCAGTCTGTCAATAGTGGAGCAGCAAAGTAATTCAATACATTATGCATATCTGAGATGGCCTCATTGGTGTTTCCTTCTTGTGTATTGTGGTTAGTGAATTTTGCTGATGTGTTTGCCGGAGCTGACAAGGTAGACCAAATGAATGGACAAATGCCAAAAAAACAATTATGTTTATTAATGTACATTGATTGCTTGTTTAGGGTATAAAACAAATTAAAAAATACATTAGTATTTAAACCTTCTTTTTATAGCTGGCCTAATGACTACATGTAATATAGTGTCTAGTAAATGACAATCTACAGTACCTATAACTCCTGGCTTTATTGTCATATTATTTGACTTGGATTTAAAAGGATAGTTCTCTCATCATTTCTTTAAATGACAATCTTTTCTTTTTTTTTTTTTTTTTTGAAATAGGTAGATCTTAAGTCAACTCATTAAGGCCAGAATTAGCTATTTTCATTTCCTTTAAACCCAACATTGACCTCAGTTGTGAGCATCCCCCGGTTTTGTGCCACCCACCCACCCATCCTTGGCCCGGGTGGAAGGCATGGTGGGGCTCCAGCAGCACAGGGGGCTAACCTGACCCAAACCCAGCACCTTCCTGCCATGCTGCATTCCCCAGGGAAAGACAACTCCACAAGGAGATGAGGCAAGCCCAAACCTTTGCCTGTATCCACAGCTTTTGTCCCCATTTCTGCTGTCCCCTGAAGTATCCAGGAGGCAAAAATTAGCCAGTGGTTTGAGCCCTTTGGAGAAGGAGAGGCACATTCTTGGTCTTCCCCCTCTTCACCCCACTCCCATGTCTGTACCCAAGACCCACCACTCATCCGCTATCAAAATGCAGTGTTTAGTGGGGGGCTGACTGACATGCAGGAAAGGACCCTGGGTTTATACCCCACTATTGTTTATGGCGCAAGAAGTTGCTAAATAATTTTACAGTATCTCTTTTAAGTCTGGGTAAGAAAGTTATAGCACTTTAAGTTGAAGGCAACATCATTCAGTATGGTCTTAGAAGTACTGCCAAATAGCAAAGTGAAAGCCATAAAGTAAACATGACTTAGCGACACCTGGACCTTTCAGGTTTTATAGCAATTGTTTATAATGTTGGATTGGCCTCTAAAATACGTCTGCAGAAACAGTGCCGGAGCTTTATTTTACCTAACTTGCTCACTTTTTATGGTCTACCCATGTTCTACCCTGCATTATTTGCACTTATTTAAGGAGTCCTGCTTTCTTCCCTTGCTCTGTTACTTGACTTTTTATTCACTAGCTGAGGCAGTGATGCAGATTTAGTAGCACGGTTTCCACATTTAACGGGTGTCTTTCCGGATTCCTCAGCGTTATCAGCACGTGTGGCTCAGAACATGGCTAAACAGGCACCAAAAGACATTTTTACTATTTTGGGGGTTTCTCTTCTGAAAAGAAAAGCAGAGAGGTGCCGTTGTCTCAAACAGCGGCTAAGATTTGGGGGGGGGGGGGGGGGGGGGCGGGGAAGAATTAATTCCGAATCCACAAAAGTTCCCATAAAATGTTTTTTTTTTTCACTGCTCTGCTGGAAACTCTTCTCATACAATGCCCCTATAAACCTACCTCGGTACTACCAAGCCCTATTGGAACTAATGGGGCTTGACAGTTCTTCAGTTAAAAATTGTACATGAGGGTCACTTTCCCTTAAATTATCTATTGTATGCCAGCTGTTCACAACTACAATGGTCTTACATTCTTCGTTGCCTAAAATGGTTAGCTTCACTGCAAAGCTGTCACGACTCTTACTGTAGATAGCTTTTAACAGCACTACTTCACCCTAAGCAACACCTTGATGGCACTACTAATTTCAGATAGATTTTTATCGGTTCCAGGGAATGTTTGGAGCGTTCGTTTTGCTTGTTTTGTGTCACAACACTTGAGTTATATCATAATTTCTCATTTGCTGTGCAACTTTATTCTATTTTTATGCTTCTGAGTGATGCTGCCTTAAGTGCCCATGAGTGGTACTTCCGGACCATAAGCACTATCAGAGGCAACCTCAGGCAGTTAAAACTCCTCTTCTTTTTTGTTGGGGAGGGGAGAAAGGGTCATCATCAAGTGCTGTTTTTTTTTCTTTTTTTTTTTTTTTTTCTTTTTCCTTCTTGCCTATTAAAACTGAAGCTACCACAGCTTTTTTCATAAAGGGAGACTACACTTGGGTCATGCTTATTTCAGAATCAAAGCCTTCATCCTCAAATGCTTCTCATTACTTGGTAAAGTCTGCAGTGGTCATCTTTGGGCTGTAATTAGAAAGCCTGACACTTTTAAAGGATGCCTGTAGAATGAAATATTCCTCAAAGTTGGGGGTTTTTTTTTGCTTTTTTTTTTTTGTCCTGATTTGAAAATGAAAAGCAACTAACTTTCCTGGTCTGCTTGGTACTTAAATAAGCCTGCCACTCTTATTTCCATAGACTAATGAATAGCAGAAAATACGTGGCAAAGGTTTATGCTTGTACTCTTCTCTGCCTTATCAGGGGCATTCTTTTTAATTATAAGATAAGTGTGATTTAGTAGTTATTTTTGCAACCTGGCAGGGCGACCGCATCTGTAGCATTGTTTGATTTTTAGCATACGCTAGCTTTGTGATGACCCACGCTTTTCATACCTCTGAGCAATTAAGAAACCTATAGCAACACACAACTAGTGGCAGTCGAAACCTGGTGCAGCTGCATATTGATGCCTATCATTAATTTATTTAAAAACCCGGTCACTGATCCACAGGCTGTGGCAGCTGGACAAGATCCCATATTGGTTGCAGTTACACGTTTCTCCCGCTCCATTATGTGATCTTTCAGGGGTTGGGTGCATTAATATGCAACTGTTCTGTTTTCTTTCAGCTGGCTTGTAAACTCTTTAACCAGTCGAACAGAGTTTGCAATTGTTGCGGGGTTGAGTGGGTGGATAGGAGCTGGGGCTGCAGCCTTGTCCAGTTGTAGATAGAATAAAATTGACAATGATGCAATGGAGCTGGCATCTGGACAACTCCGTGGGATGAATGGCACTGCTCTCGCAGTCCCTCCGGTGGTTGTATGCCTTGTAATAGCTAGCGTAGGAAGGGTGGTGAAAATTGATATGCACTATTACTACATGTATAAAACTTAACACTGGGGCCATAGCACAGGTGGGGGGTTCCTGTTTATTGATTTTTATTACTCCGTTAGAACATACGGCTAATGCTTTTATACTCCAGGAGCTCTGGGAGTGCTCACCTCAGGTAATAAACCTCTCCATACTTTGCAGTAGTTCACAATTTACATGTGAGCTTATGTTACACTGTACGAAGCCATCCCTCTCCCTTCTGTAATACGTGGCTGAAAGGCAAAGGAAAGCAACTTACGGCGTTTATTTCAAATTTTGAAAACTCTCTGTTCCTGCGATGGAAATGGTCCCTTATTCTAATTACTCATATTTCCAAGAAAATTAGTCACACAAACTTATGTTATGTGTTGTCTCAGAGGTTGAAAGCAAATTAGGTTTCCAATAAGACAGTACATCAAACAAAGTAGCATGTTCTTGATGCAGATGACTTTTTTTTTTTTTTTTTTTTTTTTAGAATTATGGTTGGACACTTTTGGCAGACAGATTGTCTTTTACTCTATCAAAATGACAGTTTCTTTTGTAACTGCTACATTCATAATTAGAAGGAGAGAAGCAATCTGCCCAATTTAATATACTAAAAGAAGTTTAGTGTCTTGTGCTAGTAATTTCATTATTTTTAAATATGAATTAATTGTCTTAAAATAATATTGTTAGAAGTATAACTAGTAGGATTATAGAGCTAATTCTCTTCTTTTTTTTTTTTTTTTTTTTTTTTAAATCAAAGCTCCTATTAATGCACTTCAGGCTAGATCAGGATTTTAGGTTTATATCAGGTGTTCAGTTTGAAGATTCAGGGAACAAGCTGGAGGCGGGGAAGCAAATCTTTAATGTGAAATTCCTCCATACAGAACCCGAGCTCTCCCAGGTTTACTGTGAGCTTGCAAAGCTTACCTTTGTAATGAATGAGGAGAACTAGATGGTTTGGCAGCCTGGGAATAGAAGAAAAGGCCTTTCACCCTGGGTTCATGCGGTTTTCCCGGGGAGCTTGGTGCCAAGTGGGCTGCCTCTTTATTTTTTGGGTTGTTGTTGGAGGAGTTTCACATGCAGTGCCCAAGTTTGCTTTGTTCCTGGGGTTGGTATAATGATTATTCTGGTGCCCCAAACTGCACAGGTTTCCAAATGCAAGGTCTCCAGTCATCATCCAAATTTGCAGGTGTAAGATGTAAGTCAGCAAAAAAGGCCTCCAAAAAACCTGATTTACACTTTGTTCTGAAACAATATTAACCTTGGAAGTTTAACTTTCTCCTATGAAATAGGATCCCGATATGGGCCGTGGGTTTGTTTTTTTTTTCATTAAAATAATGAATAATTTTGAATTTCAAGCAGGTTCTTTTTTGTTAAAAAGTAATGTTCTCTTTTTCCCCTCGAAGTAGGCACCAGCTGAAATCGGAACCCACTCAGTGGCAACCAAAGTACATTCATATCTCAAAGCAATGAGCTGAGGGTTTCGGGCAGGTACCTGGTGCAGGAGGGAGCACACCCTCAGGGACAACTGTGTATATTTTGGCAAGTTAATTAGAGGATGAGGCCATCTTGCCTGGCCAGGTAGGAACCTTGCCAACAAGGGCGTGGGGGAGAGAAAGGAGAGTTTCCTTCCCCTGGCAGTGGAGAGGTGCTGGAGCACCCCGGGGTACCCCGGCTTTGCTGCAGGGGAGGCAGTAGCTGGGCTGGTGCTATTAATACCACATTTAAAAAAGGGAAAATACAGAAGGTCGAAAAAAGGGGAAAATTGTTGAAGGCTTGAGGTCTGAAGCCTCATTCCACATCCTATATTTTACCTCTTAACCATGGGCAATGCCTCTGAAGTTTATATACTTAAGACAATAAAAAATATGCATTTTGAGCAGAGGTGTTTTCTCTGTCAGGAGGTCTCTCCTCTTGCTGCTCTTCCCTTTTACTCTGTATCAGCCGAGCCCTTGCCCTTTGCCATCAGCTCTGTAGGAAAACAGCTGCAGAAAGCCTTATCCCAACCGGAATAAAATCATTATGACACAGCAAACCCAAACATGACGTGTGGTTTCAACAGTCTCTTATGGCCAGCTCTGCATTTCCTTTTGGCTGCAAGGATAAGGCTGGGGACCAGCTGAATAAGAACATTCCAGCTGACCGTGAGGCACACGTAGATAGGAGAAACTCCGAGGCTGTTTAAGCTCAAGGTCTGGTGGGAATCAGGTTCTGGAGGTGGTGTTACTCTACAAACACACACACACACGCACACCAGAGTGTAGTGTTTCTCCCTACACTCACAGTAGTTTCTCCCGTGCACAGCAACAAAATTCCGTGCTGAAAGTGCACCAGTTTCAAAACCAACTAGAGTAATTCTAGTGCTGCAAGGCAGGAATTTTGCCTTTTTTTTTTTTTTTTTTTTAACATTGATCAGGAGATATTAAGTGAGACACCTGGTAGGGAAAGAAAAAAGGGTAAATAAGCTTTGGGCACACTCTGCTCAGTGGAGGGGTGGCTGGAGCACGGCTTATTTTTTGCTTCCATTCTTAGGTGTCTCTTGGAAGAGTAGAAAATCACAGGTGAAGAGTGCTGGGGAAAATCCCATGTGGGGGCATGGCTGGGGCCAACCGCCTCTCTTGCTCTTCCTGCTCCTGCCTGTGGTATCTCCCACTTGCTCCCGATGCAAGCGTGCGACTGCACTGCAGATGTGAGCGCTGGCACCAGGACGAGCTTGGCTGTGGGAGGGTGTGTGCCGTTATGAATTTGGTGTATTAACTGCTGTTCTCTTGAGGAACGTGAGCGACAAAAGGCTCCCGGGCATTTAGGAGACCCCATTGCTGCAGAACCCAAGGAGAACACCATGGGCATGCAGAAAGCATTTCTCCAGCCCCGGGTCATCATCCCTGCCATGTTCTGAAGGCTCACGCTGAACAATGGAGGCTTTAAAGCCAGTTAGAAAGGGCAATCAGATATTTTTTCCCTAACAGAAAATGCTGGTGGTTTAGATATATGGGTCACTGCTAACTCTCCCTCTAATACTTTCTGCTCAATACATACCAAAGGGGAGAGCAGTCCGAGGCATGTCTGTCCTTGGGACGAAGCCAAATGTTCATTTCAGTAATGCCATTTACTGGGAGACATCTTGATTAACAGAGCTTAATACTATGTGAAATCACTACCAGTTATCTAGTTCTAGTAATACCTATGCTGTTGGCACTTTCTTTCTGATTTTTTTTTTTTAAGCATTTCTCCCCCCACCCCCCCCCCATCCCCGGCAACCATCAGCTGCTGTTGGGCATTGTGCCCTTCCCCAGGACATCAGCCGAGCTGGGCTCTGGCTGCATCCCACGTGCTTTGCGAGCATGTCACTGCCGATGTGCTGGCATGCATCAAAACCTGACGTGAGGTCCACCAGACACTGACTCAGAGGGCTGTTCTTACCTGTCTTTAAAACTGATACATTTTTGCCTCTATCTCAAGAGTTTCACATCTACCACCTAATGTGGGAAAGAGCAACATAGCCCAGGTACTTTTCTGTTTCTCATCAGCATGAAGCTGCTTGGCTATGTGCAAGACAGAGCACTCATTTCTGTAAATTCAGAAGCTGGTACTGGTGGTGCAGTTCTTCACACAGCTTCTTCAGTGACCCCTAACATCTGCCTAACCCTGAAGCATACACAAACCATTTCTGAGTTGGGTTAGAGGGTAGAGGGATATTTTTGCCGTGCTCTTTTGGAAAGTGTGTTTGTTGTAGCTGTAGGCCAATAATTTTTTTTTTTTCCTAAGCATTTTTACCTAGCAGATTTCTGTACGCTAAGCGTCTCTCTGGTCATCTTTTTCCAGCAAACACTGCTGGGTTTCCCCTCAATATTGAATGCATCCGAGGTTGGCTCTTTTATCACTTCTTTTCTTCTTGGTGTCTCGGAATTTTGGAGTCTTCCTCCTTTGTCTCAGAAAGGAGCAGCGCTGAAAGCATTTCCACCTGGATGTTTAAATTATTTAAGTTGCAGGAACCAGACCTTTTCCCTCCTGAGTAGTTGTGGGTTTTAAAGGCTAAAATTGCTTCATCATGCCAAAGTGAAAGTATGCATAAATTATTTAGTTAAACCTGAGAAAATACAGACTTTTCTCAGTGATCTTTCAAGGGCTGCCTACTTAAATTTCAGAAGAATGGGCAGGGTTTTTTCTCTCTCTCTCTCTCTCTCTCTCTCCTCTTTCTTTCTCTTGAAAAATATTTTAAGTACCTATTCAGCCTTTTCTGAGATAAAGCTGTGACCAAAAATTGGAGGGCTGGGTTTTAAGCAAGTGTTTATAATAGAAAGGAAAATGCTGTAGAAATCCTAAGTACCCCTACTTCATCACGAACCTATGAATTCTCTCACCAGAGCAGGTAACGGGTGGTCATGCCTGTTCCTGGTGCCAAACAGAGGTTTGTGTCAGTATTTCCAGTGTGGCCACTGTTTATCAGTGTATAGCTTGACTGTAGAAAAATACAGAGGAACGATTTTTTTTAACCAACTTTCAGTGTTTGTTGTTTTTTTTTTTTTTTTTTTTTAATTAATTTTGGGCCAGATTGTGGCATTCTTGGTACTCTGCTCAATAGAAATGTAAGCCTACCTAAGGAGTCAGGTAGTGCTCCTTCTGCAGCAGAATCCATCCCTTTTTATTTTTAAGGTGTAACGCTGCTGGTATTAAAGTTAATGAGATGGCTCCCTTGGGCTGCAGCGGAGCAGGAGCGGTGTTTAAACCTTCTGCAGGCCACCAGAAGGACCCACCAGCACGGGACCTGGTTCTGTCAACACTGCAGAGTTTACAGGACTGGTCCCATGTGTAAAGAAACCTGATCTTTCTCCGGCTGATGTCAATATTTCTGTCACTGGCTGTGGGATCTAGATTAGGGTCAGATATAAGGAGGTAAAAGAGAGGGGGAAAGAAACAACATCTTTCCCCGTGAAGGCAGTTATTTGTTTTACAGTGTTTTTTAATATAGGCTGTCTCCCAGGTTGTGTGTGGTGGTGGGAAGGGAAGGAAAAAAAAAAATACTCTTAAAGGAAGAAATACAGACCTTGCTCCGTGCCCAATGCTAGAGGGAACTCCACTGCAAATTGTGAAATTGTGAGGAGTTATCAGAGGGATAAGATTGCTGCAGGATCTGTTTCTTCATTTTGCAAACAATTAATTTGGCCTTGTTGAAATTAAAGTTAAAAAAAAAAGCAAAGCAAGAAAAGCTCTGAACTAATAGCTGCAGTTTGGAGGGGGTGGCCGGTGGGGAGGGCAGGCAGCCCCTTGCCTTTTCATCGGAGTCAGGGACACGGCTGGGAGCTGGAGGGTGGCAGCAGGCACCGGCGGGAGGGTGAAGTGTCAGGACTCCAACGGGGTCCATCAGCCGGTGATTCATTACATGAGAGACGCTGCCGCCGTGCAATGGCAGTAACTCCACGTTTAGGGGATTGTGGCATGCCCCACGATGAATATGTATTTTCAGAATGAATGCATACACCAAAATCCCTTCAGTTTTTAGTCAATGGAGCCCTTACAATCAATCAGGTAGATGATACCATATGTGCAAAACCAATAGAGATCACAAAAATACATATTTATCCAAGCTGGTCCTTCAAGCTGTTGTGGTAAGTCAGATAAATTTTGCATGTTTTTCAAAACTGGAGCAGTGATGAGCAGAAATCTGGGAAGGAAGTTAGGAGCTGCTTCCTAATACAAATCCTGCTTAACTGCTAGAAACTCTTCATCATTTCTCCTACCAACTCCCATCTACTTTGGTCAACAGTTTGGCAGGCTTTATCCCTTTTCTACTTCAAGGGGGCGAGGAGCACAACAGGAAAAAGAGGCTTGGGAGATAGAACGTTTGTAGCTGCAGTTCAGCGACAGAGTGGAGACGTGAGCCTTCTCATGTGAGCGGGGAAATAAATTGTTAAAAATCACAGTGTGAGATGGGGAATCAGCTGTAGCTGCAAATCTCATTGCTTTGGTTTAGTTTCTGCCACAACCTGCACATTAGCATTTTCTCTCTCTGAATTATTGTGAAGATTTGTATTATATGTAATTACAATACAAAGAGGCTCTGCCAGATAAAGCTATTTGCTGAAGTACTGTTTTCAAAAAAACAGAGTCCTTTCACACTTTAACTTACACCTTTTCATTACCTGCTAATAAAAGTACAGTGGATAGATTTGCCTAAACATGTCTTGCTAAGAACATTAACCCCATGG
>NC_079295.1:40057205-40062205 GCF_023638135.1 Falco biarmicus | reverse complement strand
TCTGTGCCTGGGGGAGGGAAGAGATGTGGAGGTGAGGCCACCCACATATGGGCCGATAGTCACATTGTGCCCTCACGAGGGGATGGGGAGGTGGCTCCCAGGCAGCTTGGCTGGGCTTTTGGGACCCTGAGAACAGATGTTCAGCAGACAGTGCCTAAGTCCTGTAGGTAGGCTGGGCGGGCTGGTGGGCAGTTTGGGACAGGCCATGAAGGTCAGGGTCCCACCAGCTCTGCCTGCTGTGGCTGATTTGGGGCGAGTGATTTCGTGGTGCACCATGATGCCAGGTGGTGGATGTGGTGATTCCCCTTTTCACCTTGTGGCCTCCGTGTGGTGTTCCTTGGTGTGCCTGGTTTCAGATGGCCATCCAGCAATAACGAACCTGTGCCATGGCCCTCAAGCCAAAACCATTTCAAGGAGCCCGTAGATGGAGACCTCAGATCAGCTGATGGCACTGTGCGGGGACTTTGTAGCTGCCCTTGGAGGTGCTGATCTCTGTGCAGGGCATGTCTCCTGGAAAGAGGCACATTATCCTGCCTCTTCCCTGGGCTACAGGTTTCTTGTAATGCTTTTCTGCAGGGCTCCCACCTGTGTGCATAGACATGCCCTTGCCCCACTGCATCCAACAGGGGACAAGTTTGCTGTCACATAACTTGAAGAATCATCACTGCTGAAATTTGGGGTACTGATTTTTTTTTAAAAAAAAAACTTCAGTTTTGCTCTTGTGACAAAATTAACTTCTCCAAAAAGAAACAGTAAAACAAGCCAGGAAAGCATGCATGAGCCCATAGAGAGTCCTCTGAAAAACAGGTATTCCTTTTCCCTACGTTTTTAAAATATTTTAAGTTTTGACACATATTGGCCCAAAATAATTATTTACTCTGTACAACCAGTAGTAAAAAGAACCCAGAGGGAAATTCTGGCAAAGTTATTTCCACACATCTTCAACTGAGTCTGATCCTAGTCAAAGTCATATTGATGTAAATCATGGTCTAAAAAGCTTGATTTAAGTCAATAGTTACACTGGCATAAAACTTGCGCAAATGAAATTAAAATCAGCCCTCCTTGGAGCTGTGCATGTGTGGCAAAATTTGGACCTAAATGTTGCAGAAATGAATTAATAATTGCAAAGAAGGTTCAAAAGTTGTAAAATTAAATATACATCTGTGAAAACATCTCTCCAATTACGTAGCTGCACATTTACAGGACGCATTTTACACTTCATGTGGCATTAAACTATTAGTAAAAATCTGTCTGCAAATAGTGACACTTACTTTAAAAGATCACATGGACTTATATTGTTTCATAATGCATCTAAAATAGCAGTTCCTGAAACATCACTTCCACTTTAACAAAATGTGTTACTCTCACACTGGCTAAAACTCTACTTTCCTGAGGAAGCACTATTGAAGTACAGAAGTATTTAGTTGGGAAAGGTTGGGTTAATACGTGCAATTTCTTTTCTTTCATTGGACTTCCTTTTGCCAACTTTACCTTGTATAAATAATTTTGCCTGTGAGAGTCTTTACATGGAATGCAGATTGACTATTACTTCCTGAATAGATTTAAATTTAACACCAATTTAGTCACTGTAGTATTCCTATATTGGAAATAACAGCTTCCATAGGACTTCTACAAAGTGCCAGAAATATGATCTCATATGTGGAAACAAATTTAAATGTGTTTTCTTTTACATGTTTTCTTTTCATATATTTTTCCCGCCTATGTTTCCCTTGTTTCCCAAAGTCTCTCTTCTGCTCCAGGGCTGTGAGAAATCTGGAAAATTAGCTGGTGAAAAAAGCTAGCTTTTAATAAGAATCGCCAGTCTCACAAGCATTTTTATGTTAAAGCTTATGTTTTTAAAAAGCAGGCTATTTCTCCTTTCCAAGTACCAGATGCTTTTAAGGTAAAGCTGGGCTGTCCTGTTCGTAATTTCTGGACTGAAACGTGAATGACAATAACAGGGAGGTTTGATCAGAAGTCTGGAAATCGTTCATTTAGCTTGGAAGTTGTGAAAGTGATTGGCTCCTGCTTTGGGAAGTGGCATTTCCCGTGAGCTGCTGGGATAGCCTTGATGGCCGGGCAAGGCTTGTCAGCCAGGGAGGGGGCTTGGGGAGGACCATGGCTCCTCACATTTTCCTCCTCTTTCTTTGGAGATGTGGAAGGGTCTTGGCTCTGAGATGCAGCAGCTCACGTGGGAGGGCAGTGTGGAGTTGCCACCTTCCTGTCCCCATGGCAGAGCTGGAGAAAACCACCCCTCACGTACAGCAGAAGCACTGCGGGGAGGAGGCTAACAGAGACTTGCCCTGTTCTCCCCTGTAAGACCATGCTAACGTAGGGCTTAATCTTTGTTTCCTCCTTTCTTACTCAAAGAACCACAACCAAATAAAACAAAACAAAACAAAAAAAAGCCCACCTCAGAATGAGATCATAGCTCAACGCATTATGGTTTGGATGCAAATGTACATTTTCAGTGGGTTCCTTGGCTCATATGTCAGGCGCTATTGGAATTTTTTTAGTTATTTGGCAGTTGAATAGTATGGTTTCCAACTTCTTCTTCATCAGCTTTTGAGGCAAATAGAAAAGAGCTAATAATACACTTCAGTTTGCTCTCCAGGCTTGGAAAGCTAGCAACCGACTTGCTGGAACTCTAATACTCCTTCTTTAGCCTGCCTCCTGCTTTTTGAGGTCAGAAATCTCTGTAGGTGCAGCCGAAGACCACCCTCCCTAGGTGGGCAATGCCTCGCCTGCTCCCTGGCAGAAAGAAAAACGGCAACAGGTCAACAAGGCGAGGCACCTTATCATGCATATCGCCTTCACGCAGCTTCTGGCCATGCTTTGCTGGGTGCTGTTCTAGGTGGGGTGCGTCTTGCCCACTTTGCCATCTCTCAAGCCACCCAAGGGAAGCAGAGCAGCGTTTAGCCCTACAGCGGGTCGCAGCCCGACTTCCACTTGCTCGTGCTGCAGATACCTGTGGCGTGTGGCCACTGCAGTTGGCTGCAGGCTGGGCACATGCCAGGGTCAAAGAAAGATGCAGCCCCGGAGCAGCTGAGCTCCTGCCTGCCCTCGGGGTGTGTGTGCGTGCATGTGTGTGTGTGTGTGTCAGGGCAGAACGTGATGCTCCCTGCCTGAAAAGGGGTTTTATCCTAGTTTCTCTGCAATTTCTCTGCTGTGAGTTCTATCAGCAGAGTTTATATTTACTAATAATGCTAAATTCTTTGCAAGTCATGGCAAAAGAGTGATAAAATAGTAGAGGAGGAAGCACCCCTCCCTGTCCCGTGGTGGACAAGTCACCCACGGAGCAGGAGAGGGGCCTCCTCAAACACCCCATGTTTTCCTGATGGCTCTGGTTCTCAGACAGCCGCAAACCTCGCAATGCTCCATGGCTCTCGAACTCACCTGCCAAACGTGTACTACAGAGGGCCATGCCGAGTGAAAAAGAGGAACATTGATTAGCAAATTTTTTGTCTGATGGTGTGCTTTGCTGCCTTTTCCCTTCTGTGTGCCCCGCCTCCCCCCCCCCCCCCCCCCCCCCAGTGTCTGCTTCTTGGGTCACCAAAGATGCTTCTAACATGAATTTCATTATCCGATAGGAAGCAGTGAAGCCCCAATGGTCCAAAGTGAAACAATTTAGAGATTAACAGAGGGGTAACTTGAAGGTATGAGAAGAGCAGAGCATGGCCCGTAAGAAAATTATGAAGGTCTGCAGAAAACGTAGGAATATTTGAAGTGGTTATAAACTCCTCACCCTTTCCTCTGCCTTCCTGCCATAGTGGTGTCCTCTGTATCACAGCTCATATTGCCCAAGAACTTCTGGGTGATATATGAGGATCTCCATAACTATTTGGCTTTGTTAGTGGCCTCTCACAACCAATGGGAGATGTCATTTGCTGTGATCTGAGGCGCTCCAGAGTTGCAATCAGCCTGTCATGTTAGTGGCCAGGCTTGTGGAGCAGCTAAACAGGATTATCTCCAACAGAGCAAAGACCCAACTGGCTAGTCACGGTATGGCAGCAGAAGAAGCCACAGCAAGCCACTGGGAACAGTAATCGTGTCTGTGTGTTTAGTCTGGAAAAGGAAAGCTAATTGCTCCTGCATCAGGAGCAAGGAAGCGATTTGCACACTTTCTGCAGGTAGCACAGCTAAGGAGCCTCAAAAAGCTGGTTTTGCAATTGGATGAGCAGATGCAGAACTGCCATAAAACTTCTAAGCATGTCCAAGGGCAACAGTTATTGCAAAAAAGTATAATTTCATCATTAAGTCTAAATCTGTCCCTAGAACGAGCAATGGTTGGTAACTTGAGTCTATAGCTGACAAAATGTAAATTAACAATATCGGCTCCTGTAGCTAATGGCAGTTTTACCAAAGGGAGTATTGCAGGTTTGGGCTCGTAACAGATTTTACAGACGAGAGATCCTGGTTCAGTGCTGAGTCCCACACAGGCACAGGGATCCCTGCCATGTGGTGCTCATCTTCGATTCAGAATGACATGTGTCCACTCTGAGGACGTAATGGCTAATACGCTGCGCATTAAGTTAAAAATATAACAGCAAGTCTGCATAGTCGGCATGCCATTCAGGGAGAAAAACACTCACTTGTGCATATTAAACTGAATTTCTATGCTCATTTTTACATTTCTTTTCTCCATATACCCCAAAGGATCATTAGGGACGAATGGTCTGTACATCATCATTTTATGAAACAAAGATGTGTTTGTTTTACACGAAGGCAACAAAAAATCCTCACTGACTTCCATTATTTTTCCCTGTATCGTAATTTAAACAGAAGCAACCAAGTGTTATACCCTTTTATTTCCCCACCATCAGAAAATACCTGCTACAGATGTATACTGAAGCCTTGCAATGGCTTTGCCAAATGCGATACAGCAAAAGGCCTTGGTCCTTTGAAGCCTTGCATGTGGGTATAGCTTCATGTACATGGGCAATCTCATTGTCCTCTATGGGACATAATTCTTCATAATTCTGTGGCTGCATGAAAAACTT
>NC_079295.1:40042205-40052205 GCF_023638135.1 Falco biarmicus | reverse complement strand
AGGTCTCTGTGATGAAAAACAGCACCATAAGTGATGCTCAGGAGTTAAGTTTTTGCATATTTTCAATTAACAGAGCTCACCTTTAGTCAAAGCTTTACTCAGGTGAGTAATCCTGAATTACCTGGGCCCCACCGGTGCCAGAGCACTCCAGACCATGTCATCTTCCATATTACTGCTCTTCACATGGAGCAACAGATATTATTTACCTGATGACATGTAAAAAGTTCCAAGTACTTTGATATATGTGAAATATTATGTCTCATCAGGAGAGGATATAGGATGACTTGGATCATGGGATGCATGGATGCGTTCTGCAGACTTGTGGACTACACAGCAAAATCCTCTGGTTATTTGCTCAAAGTTGTAAACTCTTCATTGCAATTATTCTCCTTTCAAAAAAAAAAAAAAAAAAAGAGCTCAAGCACAGCACTGGACTACCTTTCAGAGGATGACTTGTTTTACCAGTCCTAAATGCTCTGGTGCCTTTGAAAAAAATCCACGTTGCTGTTGTGCTTTTAAAAAATAATAAAAGTTATGGGATCCCTTTGAATTCGGCAAATGTTGGCAACGTTGGCAGGAAAGACACGGAGCATTTCAAAGTTCTGGTATGAAGAAAAAGATTCTGAATAAAACAATTTTATGTGATTTTGCAGGTGGTTTGAGCTATCATTTTATATGTACGTTTGTACCACTGCTCATTGGAATGTTCATATAATACTGACCTAATTATGCATAGAAAAAAGATAAGCCATTTACTTGATTCATTTCTTCTTTTTAAATCAAGAAAGGAACAAAAAGGCTCCTATTTTCTGAAAGAAATTGTTCGCTTTTATTGCAGAAAAGTAGCAGCTTGTGCAGAACTAGAACTGTAACAATTTTATATTCCAAAGGTTTTGTGTGTATTCGGTTAGTTACAGTAATTATACCCAATAACTGACAGCCAAAATCACGTAGGAGAAAGCAAAGGCTGTTTTCTCACACAGGCCCTGCTGCAGAACATCTGCTGAGAGATTTGCATATTAATTAACCCATATTAACTCTAATTATTCTGGGAAATTATCAAATAAATTGAATTTTCTAATTTTAACCTTTCTTTTACTTGACGCGTGTCGAGGCTGAGAGGACGCACCAGGCTATCTCACCTGGGCAATGAGCAAAGGATCTTTTCTTCCCCTTTTTTTTTGCTCCCTTAGACCTGGGGCAGCCTGGGGAGCTTTTGTGTGCCTGGTGCTTTTTTGGCTCCTGCGCTCGGTCGGGTCTCAGCGCATTTGCTGCGCGACGGCACATGTGTGCGTGTGAGCACAGATGGTGGATTTATACAGGGGTGAGGAAAGGTGGTACCTCCGAACAGTTGAGCAAACCTTAAGTTTTTTTTTTTTCTATCTCTTTTTTTTCCTCTTTCCACACCCCCACACCCCCACCCCCCCAGCCTGTTGTTTAGGCCTGAGCAAATAAATGGGAGTTTAATTCAATTAGAGCCTGGCTTTAGTCAGTTGCCTCATGACAGAAATTATTCAATATTTTTTCCCCTCACATTGTTTGGTTTACACATCGCTGACTCCCTTGCTTTTGTGCTCTGTTTAGAGTGGCCGTAATGCGGTGAGCTTTTGTGTCTGCCATGTCGCCGTCCCTTTCACCGCTGTCTGGTTTTGTCAGTCCTGAGGTGCAACGATGCTATTTTGAAAACAGAAAGGTTTTAATGTATTAGGAACGGGGCCCACGCTTGCACAGCAGCAAAATGTTGGAAACAAAGCTAGGGAGCCAGGACCGGTGACCAAATCACAGCCGGGGGAGGGGACGGGGGGAGAGGAGGTCAGGGGGAGGATGCACTGGGGGGGCCCGAAGTCCCCTGGGGTCCCAGCCCACCACACGTGGAGGCCACAGCTTCGCCATGCACCTTGCCTGGCTCTGACAAAGTTGGTGGCATCAGCATCCTTGGTGTGCCCAAACCCACCCTGCTCCCCAAATGCCCTCAGCAACCTCTCTGCGGGAGCTTTAGCTGGACACAACACCTCTGGAGGAAGGCTGGCGAGCCCTCATTTCCACCTTAATGGTTGCAGCCACCCCCATCTCCTCTCCTTGGAGCTGGGCAGGTGGTGCTGGGTGGCGTTATCCCAAGCGGAGCTGATCTCCCTCATTATTCCTGCTGATGGGCTCTGAAGCGGCGCCTTACCTGTTAGACACAAGATTTCCTGTTGACACCAGGAAATTAGAAAACAAGAAAAAAACCCAAAACCAACCCCTACAACCAAACAACCCAGCTAGGGTGGCCCAACAAGCAGGCAGAGATTTTCGAGGCAGTTGTGGGTTGTTGTTTTTTCAGTTTGTTGGGTTTGGTTTTGTTTCTTGGGGTATTTTTTTTTAATGGAGACGCTAGAACTGCACAATGGTTTTGCGTGGAAGTTTGGATGTTTCTTTCCAGAGAAGTATGTCTTTGGAAGGCGAGATGTGGCTACGTCAGAAGAAGGTAGGGTTAACATCTAACAGTTTTCTCTCTAAACTTTTAATAAGGAAACAATTGCCCTTCCTGAGCTGAAATTCTGGGTTGTTTAGGCTCTAAATTGTGGGTTAAATGCAATATAAAAAATGAGTCAGATGTGTAGCTATTAATCTTTGGGGCGGAGGAGGATAAAATGCCAGCAGAGACAGAACTTCTTAATAGAAACAGAGAGTCATTATAAGGTTGTCTTTTTACATGATGGTATTACTTATTTGAAGTTACAAAATGACCGGTCTGTGATTTCTGAACATTTGATTGCAGTCCAGCTTTTATTGACTTTCTACCTACTATATGGTTATAAAGTTGAGCAACCTTTTTGCAAGAAGGTGATAGACACAATATCTATTTATGCAAGGACACATTTCCCTTTTCTTTATGTTCTGTTTATTCAAGGTTTTGTTTCCAAGGTCTTATTACTATAAAACTTAAAGCGAGACAAGGTCTGCCCTCATGTCAGATAACACCAGCAAAACAATTCTGATGGTTCAGTAGCTTATTATTTCATACTTCCAGGTCTTAAATAAATTACAGTTATTTTCACATTCCTCCTGAATATCCTTCAGGCATGATAATAAGTGCAGTTTTCTGAAAAGACTGTTAATGTTTCTTTTCTTCCTGTTGATTTTAAATATTTTGTTGAATTGTCATGCACAACAATAATTAGAGGGGGTCTTGTTAAATTCC
Source organism: Falco biarmicus (assembly GCF_023638135.1). Lineage (NCBI taxonomy): Eukaryota > Metazoa > Chordata > Aves > Falconiformes > Falconidae > Falco > Falco biarmicus. The sequence continues at coordinate 40,049,021 of NC_079295.1, read as the reverse complement.
TTTCAGTGCAATGCTTATATTGTTTAGCTTCTTGACTTATTTTACTAATCATAGAATCATTTAAGTTGGAAAGGACCTTTAAGATTATCAAGTCCAACCATTAACCTAGCACTGCCAAGTCCACCACTAAACTGTTGGCAAATAGATTGTAAATTACATCGCAACATGCAAGTACAGCAATAGTTCCAGCATCTTTTCTCCAGCATTCCTTTGCTGCAGTCTTGCAGATTCCTTTTTTCTTTCTTTTTTTTTTTTTTTTTTTCTTCTTTCCCCATTCAGTCATCAAAGGCAGTTATTGGCTTGGGTTTTGAAGTGCAGATTATCAAGGTATTATTTCCTTAGAAGGGCAATACTGTAGATTGCAGAAAGCTAGAGGACCTGAGTAATTTTCTATAGAAGAGAAGGCACTAGTCTAAATGACTCAATGAATGACACGTGTTTAGGGTTGTTTTGTGGGTTTGTTTTTCTTTCTTTTTTTTTCCTGAAGCATCACTATAATGCTTCTCTCTTTTTCTTTTTCTGATTTGTGTGTGTGGCTTTTTTCCCCCCCCCTGCATGGGTTAAATAAGGTAATCAACACAATTTTACTAGACAGGAGGAAATTCATGTTTTTCTAATATGTAGTTACAGGAGGGGTATAAAATTACTGTATTACAGTCTGGGTATAAACGAATCTGGGCAATTTAAGGTCTGGCTGAGTGATGTGCAGGGCCAGATCCTGGTTCCACTGAAATAAAGGTGATTTTATCAAAGTGCCACAGAAGATGCAATTGATACTGAAAAAGAGAAGTCGTCCCAGAATGTTTTCATTTTTTTCTGCTCCCATGATTATAGCCGTGCTTCTGGTAAAATACAGAACTTACTAACATAATTTTTTCCTGTATTTACCCCATTCTAACCTTAAATATTGGAGCCCACAAGCCAGGATGATTAGTAGCACTCCGCAGACACAGACTCTGCAAGCCCTCCTGGCTGGTGCAATGACAGGGGGGTGCGGTGCCCAGCCCTGGGCTCCCAGGTTTTGCTTGAGGTCTCGAGTTAAGAGGAACTGGGAGCACGCTTGTCTTTATTGTTAGAAACATATCAGATACTGTGGCACTTGTCTCTAGTAAGTACTGTCCTCTGAGAAAGTTTTGCAGTGACAGGGATTTATCCTGTACATCAAAGGATGCTTGCCTCTGGTGCCATGTGCAGCCATTTACAAAGGATCTTTCCATTCACTTTAGGTAACTGAAGTGCTACTTTTGTATAAAAAGTGTGTTATGTGGTGTTTTATAACTTCTCCTGGCAGCTGTGTGGATGTTAAGACCTGTGTAGTCAGTGGCACAACATTTGAATGATGCCTGTAAATACAGATTTCCGTAGCACGTAACGACAGCTTTGAAAAATGAGTCTCATGTGACCGTCTTAAGGGATTTCAGGAAACATTTCTTTGCATTTTTTTTTTTAAATAATAAAATCTTCATGCTGTGATGTTTGGGTAATTCTACCTTTCCTCCCACCTGTCTATCTAACAGACATCAGATATGCAGCAACCCTTTCTGCCATTGCGTTAGCAGTGGATTTTACTTCCCCTGGTTTGAGAAGGAAGGGATAGTTGACTCATTTGACAAGAACACCCAAACCACCCATCCACAACCACTCAGTCACCACCTCAGTCTTTCTTGACCAGGAAAAAAAGAAAAAAAAAGAAGCTTTCTTGATCTAGATTTAGTTGGTGGGATTAAGAGTTGATTTTTTCTTTACTTTTTTTTCTATAAAATACATCATAGGTGAATGGCCTTAGGAAAATTTTATTTTAATTTATGAAGTCCACGAGCTAGGGACTCCCCTCCCAGGTACTGCCACCTCCCTTATAATGGTGGCAAGCTGATAAATTCTCTACCCAACACAGCCCACAGCTGGAGGAGAATTATTCTGCTGGCAATTAAAAATTTAAACTCTTCCAAGGAGATGGTGGGAGAGCTGGGCTCCTAAGAAATACGTTTTCTGTTGTTGTAGCTCTGCCTGGGTGTGACAGCATTGCGCAAACTGTGTTTCAGGCCCTTCACAGCAAAAAAGCAAGTTCTCAACAGGCTGATAGACGCAGAAGGTGGATAGATTGCAATTTACCATCTTCCAGAAACTGCCATGCCCATATATTCCATCAAAAATTACCTTTTGCTGGAAAAGTTTTACTGTAGGGAGGCCACCAGTTTTCTCAGGACTCTTCAAGAATGTGAGATTGTAATCCCTAAAAAATGACACACAAAAATGCATAGACCTCAGAAAACACATTTTTCTTTAGTTAAGAATCTTTTCTTTTCACATGAAAGCTAAAAACTGATGAAAATAATAAAAGTATTTTTGGGACAAAAGAGAGCAGACAACGATACACAGTTCCAGCTCCTCTTTCATCTCCTCTGTCCCTCATCATCAGTCACTGCGGTGAGGAAGGAGAACGATCAGACTCGGAACTGTTCTAGTCTGGTAAAGGCTTTGATTTTCTTTCCCCTGCTACAATTCTTAGACATACTGCATAGGACTTATCACTACTGTTTGCAAACACCCAGGAAAAGGAAAGGGGATAAAATATTCACCTCCAAAGTCAACACCGAATGAAGCTATGCATCTATATTTCTCTTTCAAGGACATCATCAAAACTCATGGAGGCAAAGCCATCCGCTGCAAACCATCAGGCTGTATAGATTTTAAGGTAATAAAGCTAAAGTAACTGTCAGTCTCCAAACCGAAACCATGGTAGCCTTTTTAACTAAAGAGAAAGTTATTTTTTTCTTTTCTGAAGAGGATTCTTCTTCAAAGACCTTATTGATGGGAAGGTAGAAGGAAACCTGACATCATTTTGGATTCTTCCCAGCCTACCTTCAGGCATCTCTTTCTACTGCTTCTTTCATGGAGGCACTCAAGTCTTAGTGTGACAATTTAAAAAATATGAAGCCTCTGGGCTATTATGAATTTCTGTCCCCAGAGAGAAACAAAGCACAAATCTGACATGCTGGAAGGCTCAAAGGAATGGTCTATTTTCTATTATTTTAGAGACGGTCAGCTTGAGACCGAAGGTGATGTTGTAGGAGCGAAACCCGCATCAGTTTTTACAAGGGGTAACTCCTGACTGCGCTGGAGACTTGGGATTGCAGAAATACAGGGAAGCGAGGAAAGAGGAGTAAGGATAAGAGTGAGAAATAAGGAAAAGAGGATTGATGGAGGATATGTTGGCAGATGTCAATGGACAGCTTGGGTGATTCTGCGGATGACATGTGTTTTCCAGACAGAACAATGGCATCCAAACTGCTAATCAGAGCGCAGGGTTGGCTCAGCCTCTCCACTGTAAATCTTACATTCTTCTGTCTTTTCTGTAGCCAAATTTTTCGGTTGGCCAGTAGAAAAAGTGGACTGAGTTCTGTAGTTATCTGGAGCCTTTTTATTGAAGTCAATGAAATAGTTTAAAATTACTGTGAAGGTAAAAGGAGGGTAATATAGTCAAAATGCAGTTACGAAAATACTGGTGATTTCTCCTATGTAAGGCCCAAATAAATGTTGTGACCCAGGGACTCTGCAGCCAGATCCATTCTGTTTTCTGGTTCCACAACATCTAGAACATGGGAACAAACACATGGGTTTTGAAAAGTGAAAAAGAGTATTTTATACCTGCTCCTCAGAAGCAGGACTCAAGTTGAAATGCGTTGCATTAAACGTAAGAGAGTTCCTCACTGGAGCTCACAACTGTTCATCCATCTTTCCTTGTTCACTTGTCTCTTCAGTCCTCAAAAAGATTAGACTACTCGTATTTAAACTCTATCAGTAGGATAAGTCTGAGAACAACCCTCTTCTCTCCTCTATGTTTAAAGAAAGAGAAAAGCAGATTTTGAGCAGAGAAAGTGTGAATGTATTAAGCTGTACTATTATGGAGAGAATTTTCTTCCACTGTTTGATTCCTCATAAGATAAAGTCCTTGTAATTTCTTAAGACTTAAGAGATGTGTCCCTAAATACTTAAAACCATCAAAATCAGATCAAGGATACTATTAAGCAATAAAAACATCTTCTTGGACATCACGAACATTAGTCATATCAATTCCATACACATTTCAAGCAAAAACTGAAGGTATATTGCCTTCCTTCAGGCTATGCTTTTGTTTCTCCTGTGAACAAGCCCTATAATCTACCGGGAGAAAAGGCTATCTTGAAGGATAAATAAATAATCAATTATTTATATTTCTAAAAGCATTCAGCTGTGCTCTTAATGCTGTGTAACCATTTAAAAGGACGTGTTCAGCAGAGAAAATCCAGTCTGGGAATCTAGTGTATGGGATTTAACCAACACCCTCAAGGTTCATAGGGAGACAGGTCTGCTGGTGGTCATCAACATCCGATAACTGCCCTACCACTTCAGTGCAGAGAAAGCCGTAAGGAAAGCAGAGAATAGCCAAAGTTATACATAAACCTTGATGAATCCTCTTGCCGTTAGCAGGAACAAAGAAACAACTTCTGAGAAGAGAGGCCAAGAGAGAGCCAAGAGCCTCACCAATGTGTAGTGTACCTCACTTGGCAGTGCAACTTGGGTAACGGCCTCAGGACACTAGATAAAAATATAAACAGAAAAAATATAATTTGCCTACATGGTATAGGAATGTTCCTTGTTATTTGGGTTCAAAATAGTATCACAATCTCTTGTTGAAGTCTGTAGTGGGTTTAACTATTCTAACTAAATGTGCATTCCAAAGCACTTGTGTGTAATGGCAACATAGCAGGGTGAGACATGGTCCTGAGCAGCAGCTGTTAGACTTCAGGACTAAGCAACCCTTGAGGTCTGCATTTCAGATTTCTCTGGTTTTGCTCCCTTCTAATACATGTCTTAAGGACAGTTGAGGTCCTGTCAGTTGGCCAGATTTTATCTTTGAAATCCTAAGTCATCTTATTTGTGGAGTTCACATGTTGACAGTGCATCCTATTAGAATCACCGTTCCCATACCAGTCATGGTTGTCTGAGATATTTCTAACATGAAATGTGTTTTTATTATTAATGTGCCTTCCCTGAGAGCAGTGTTCGTTCTGGTGGGAAAAGAGTGGGTGTACCCTAAGCTTCCTGTCCTATCGCTTGTATCGTCCTCATTTCTCTTAGGATGAGAGACACTCATTAGTAGTAGAACAGAGGAGATAACAACCACACACACACACACACAAAGCAGGTAAGGCCTTTTCTGTTTAGAGTCTGTAAACGAGAAAAGCAAGGAAATGCAAGGCTAATGCTATTACTTCATTCTTAGATGGTATCATTTATACCTAATGTGCTGCACAGGGCTGTGAGCATTACAGGATTCTGCCATCTGCAGAGTAAGAAAGCATTTTTTTTTTTTAAAAAAAAAAGTACTCTCTTATCTACACGTGGAATTTGCACACATGTAAGTCTTTTTGCCCTAAATCCTTTGTACACACCAAGCCGGCATATGTTGTCATGGCTTGGGAATGTCCAAGAACCAGCTGGAAGAAACCAGTTTCTTCCCTCCTGTTTCCAGGCTTGGCCAAGCTGCAGGCTGCTCCTAGGGCTCTTCCTGTGGTTTCTCCTCTGGTTATCCCACCAGCCACTCCTGACCAGGGCTGTCTGCATATAGATAGGTCATAATGAGTGTGCTAATCTTCACATGGGGATGAAACAGAGTTTTCATCATCCATGGAGGAGAAGGGCTCACTTTTGTACTTACATTGGCACTTTCATTTTCAGCTCGCTTTGCCACCGTGGAGCAACCACGGAGCAACTCATGTTACAGAAACAACAGGGAGCGCTAATGACTGCTGACCTGACCACCTAGCCCACCTGAAATGGCTGGGCATTGCTCAAAAGGTTAGCCCCCGTGCCTTGGCCAAGGCTGTGCAGGGCGGGCCAGCGCAGGAGGAAATGTGCCGTCCCTATCCCATGGCATGACACACGCTGCCTTCGCCATCCTTCCTTCTGCAGGGAGCTGTTTGCATAAATTCCTTGCAGATCAGGGAGAAAATTGATCCCCTACTTTTCACTTCCCTTCTTTTACTGGTTGTCACAACCTTAACAGTACTTGACATCAATGGGAGTTACATTGTGGACTGGGGGCAGTGTTTGGCCCTTAAGCGTAGTTTTTGCATGTTAATACATTAGCAACTGATGTCTTATTTGTTCAGTAACTGACAGAATAATGTACAGAAAGCATGTAAGTATGAAAAGGGGCTAGTTAGGTAATGTTCAGCAGAACATCTTCAAGACAACACTGCAACCACTGTATTTCAAATGTCAGGCTAATTATTATCAACATTTAAACCTTAGCGTGGGCCATTTTTAATAGCGGAATTTTTTCAGCAGGTACCATTAGGGGCAGAAAATGTCACATATAATTCTGCCATCACATTGTTCAAAAAAGTAAATAAACCAAGGAAACTTTCTAGAGACAGCAAAAAGAGCATCTTGTTTGCTTAAATCTGACTGTAGAATTAATTTGTCTGATGGTATGATTTGGTATCATTTATTTTAAGGAGGCATGGAGAAAGTTTGCTAGAATATAATGAAGTTAACTGAAAATAATGCTTGTCAGAGCTAGAGCCAGAGCCTTTTGCATGTAGTTTTTTGGAGATTCATACTTGTGGAGGTCCCAGTTGCTCTGGAGGCAGTTGAAGGCTGAGCTGCGGACTCTCTGGTAACCTCTTTACAGAAAATGAAACTTGAATATGATTCAGCACAAAATGGAATGCAATGCCAATAATTCAGACACTCCTCCTCTGGCCTGATCCATCCCTTACCATGTAAACACAACACTAAATGGCAAGTACCGCTGACACCTGGGGCACT
>NC_079295.1:40009705-40034705 GCF_023638135.1 Falco biarmicus | reverse complement strand
AATCAAGGCTGGCTTGTCTGCTGTACAGTTTAAACAAATATTTTTCATCTGGTCTGCATATTCTATGCTTTTGTACAAATTTAGCATCTGTTTGTACCTGCATATTTTAACTTAAGAGCTTTCATGATTTTTTTTTTTTTTTTTAAGCTTCAAAGCCATAAACATGTATATTTATACCACAGCATTGTACGCTGGTTGTAAAGCACTGAATTAAGTCATTCTGTGCTTTAGTTTTGATTAGAATGATACAATTAGAACCTGTTATTCTACCAACTAATTACTTGTAGAATGTGACATCTGAAGAATACTACAAGATTACAAATTTAGGAATGAACTGAGAATGTGCTCTGTTTATATTATTCCCCTATCTTCAGTCAAATAATTGTCATGGAAATGGATTAATACTGGGCCAGTTTCTGTCCTCATCAAAATCTTTCTCACAAAAAATGAGAAATAAGAATTTTAATGCTTCATGTATCAATAAGATTTTAATAGCATACTTTGATCTGCTTGCCAGTCTATCACTTGATTGGCTGAGCGGCATCCATCTTCCTGAATCATCATCGACTTGTGTTTGTTTCTGGGAAATTATTTTTTTTTTTTAGTAGCTGTTGAACCATTCCTGGGTGCCTTTTGACATTTTATTTCTTACAAGTGAAGCTAAGTGAAAGATTAAAGCAGATTTTTCACTTAAATCTCAAATACTAAATTCTCTCACTTAAAAAAAAAAAAGATTGTATGTTTGTGCTTGTCTTCAAGTAAAGAAAGGCTGGCATTTAGGAGAAGTTGAAAAGGTGAGAAAGAATCTCTATGTATATTTATTTTCGCCTGTGAAAACCCTTTGGAGGGTTAAGTCTTAACCAGGCTGTATGTGTGAATACCTGTTGCACTTGAACTAACAAATTATCAGCAAGAAACCAAGTTTGACAGGCACTGTGAGGCAGGCTGAAACATCCATGAAAATAAGCCTTCCCCCCAGTGATGGGGCTGCACTCAGCCCCTTCAAAACGCTATTTTAAGTCACTCCAAACCCCCAGTCTCACAGAAAGTAAACCGATCCATGATAAATACACAGTAAATAATTCTACACGTATCATGCTCATTTGCATGTGAATTAACCCAATTTATGGCCATAAAGGCAGACTTTGTCAGCACACAGAGAGTGCACAGAAGACGCAAACAAATAGTGAGGGTAGAGAAGAGCTGCCCACAGTTGAAAATTCGTCACATTTCTGCACCACTTGATATTAATACATGCTACACTTCAAATGAGGTTAAAACGATGATGACAGCTCAGAAGATCTGTGTGATGATAGATAGAGATAGAGATACAAGAACTTCTTATGTCTTCCTTTTGTATTTGCAGTTTCTTCCAGGTACAGCTGTCACGGTGTCCGTTAACTGATTATTTCTTTTAAATACAGGGGGAGGGGGAAAAAACCCTAAAAAATTCCCTTTGAATCACCTGACTGCTTATTAGATTCAATATAGGGAAAATCCCTTCATTTACTCCAAACAAACAGTTCTGTTTTCCACCACTCGCTGTCATGTTTAAAGTAAATAAGTTCTCATCCATCCAGCGGGGCTGAAGTCATTCGGTTGCCAGAACAAAGCCATTGTGTGAAGGTCCACAAGAGCCCTTTTCTCTCCTTCCCTTAGCAGGATCTTCCCTCTCACTGCAGCGTGCTCCCTAGCTCTGTAAAGCAACCCAGTACGTGTGAATGCTAAAAGTGTGCATGCTTCTTTCACAGAAGAAATGAAGGAAGATTATGACACTATGGGGCCTGAAGCCACAATTCAGACCACTGGAAACAATGGTACAGGTAAGGTCTTGCATGGTGAGAGCATCACTTTGCTTCGGTATCGTCTAAGCTTAGCTGTGCATGAAGGGGAGGAGCGGCCAAACAATTTCTTTGCTGTTTCCAGTTGAACAGTTGGGAACCATCTACATAATTCTTCTGGTTTTTAATATTTCCCCCCAATTCGATCACAACGGTGCAGCAACAAGCTCATCCGGTGAGAGTCCTTGCTACCCCTCCCGTGCTCCACGACACGCCAGCCCCTACCTCCTTTCAACTGCATCCTTGTGAGCTAATAGTTTTCAGCGGTATGTTTTCCCAGCGAGGGCGAATCTCGTATAGTTTAAAGTAGCTGGACCAAGATACAGTAGTCTTTTAATGAGAGGGACTGTACAAAGAGTGTGATAATGAGGATGGGGTGCACCCTTCTTGGCAACCCCCGATTCACATGGTGCACAGAGTAAGCTACTTCAGAAACTGAAAACATCTTTTCAGCAAGACACACATAAACCCCTTACATAGATACACAGACACACACTTTAAATGCATATTTATGAGATTATTATGTTTCTGGCTAATCTTTTTTTTTTTTTTCTCCCACTTGCCACATCTCTTTCTTTCCCCTCTTCTTGGAAATCAATACATTTTGTGGAACAAGAAAGGGGACAGAGATATTTAGCAGGTATCATCTCTGAGCTCTGTAGCAAAGCAAAACAGCAAAAGGTTTCTGTTACTATTTTCTAATCCAAACCAATTCAGGGGTTTACCATGTTCTTTCCAAAGGCCACAAGGCCCCGCTCCATCCTCAGCACAGCTGAATGCCATACGACACCCAATGTTTCTTTTGCATTTTGTCACAAGTCAAGATGTTGCAGATAGCCCTGATTTACAGGGTTAAAAGTAAGTTTTCTACTGTAAGTATATTTCTATGCATTCCATTATGCGATTTAGTTCATAGGTAAAGCCCTCTACAAATATTACTGTAAAAGGTGGTACCTAAGTCTTGCAAGGATTTTATTACTCACACTTTCCTAATGTTGGTAACACCCACATAAAACCCCAATGCCTTTATTAAGTAACACAAGAAATTTACTTTGTAATTCTTGAGGGGGAAAATAATAGGAAAATAAAGCCATGTCACTGCTTTTCTCATCCATTAGTTTTATTATGCATGAAAGGAGGGTGGCACCGAGGCACAATTTATCATTACGTGTATAGTTAATGATGTTGCCCTACAGAACTGGATAGATATGTATTTTAAAAGCTTTATTATTTCCAAGGGATGCTAATTAAGTGACAGATTGTGCTTAGCACTTGGAGAAACAGGACTTTAAGAGACGTCTGATTCAGAAATAAGACTTGATGGTTATCTGGATTACCATTACCAGAGCCTTTGAGGTCCCCTATCAGTGCAATGTGACTTCCTTTGCACATATTTTCCTTACCATAACAGGCCTTGACTCTTTCATACTTGCACTGTGGTCTGCTTGAGGGGGAAGACTTCGTGTCCTCTTAGCCCCTTCCCTTCCAATATCTGATGGTCTCTTCTGCCTTCTCGACTTTGGCTTCACGGCATCTCTCTGGGGGCAGGGTGCCGTCGAGCTCCCCCCAGCTCTGTCACTAACTCTGTGTGGGGTCCACGGGGTGTCCTGCTTCTTCTGAAACCAGTTTTCTGGGGGGAAAAGATAAGGGTTGCCCCTACCCAGCTTGGTGTGCTGTGGACTCGTGGCTCAGAGAGTGCTTTGCATTTAGGCGGTCTGCATTTAAAATGCAAAAGCTGCTCTGGATATCGCACCTGGCAATTTTTTCCCTAATGTCCTGTGCAACAGTCCCACCTCTCTTTACTCCAGCTGCTCTTTGCTGTGATGGGCAGCTTGCTCAAGTAACTCTTATGAGCTGTCTAGTGCTCTGCTACCATTTAATTCACATCTTTTATCACTGAGGCGTTCCCAGCCACCTCCTTTAGGGGAGGCTGATGCCTGGGCCGCTTGGGTAGAACACCTTTCTCTAATGGCTGCGGTCTCCAAAGTTTCTTAGGAGAGATGTCAGGTTATTTAGTCATATTAAATCATCTGATAAACTAGATGCTTTTGCCGGTCTTTTCACCTTGACTATTAGGAGCTGCAGCATCCTTCATGCAGAGTGAAAACTTCTCCAGCTTGCCTGTTGCAGTGCCTGGGCTGTTATTTGAGGAGGAAAGGGAAGAGGTCAGTCCCTGAGACATTGGAGATCCTTTCTAGCTAGTCTGGGAAGTGTCCAAAGTTTTATTCTTCAGCCTCACCGTAGGCCTTAGGCCTGTCTTGAGTGTCTGGCCTCAATTTTTCCCTGCAGCTGGTAGGGGGATTTAATACTAACTAATAAAATAGCTGAGGTGAGGCTGAGACTTGACCCACTGAAAGAAGTTGGATCGGTGACTCCATCTTCAGCGAAAGCCATACCACAGTGACCTTCTGATCTCCAGGATAGCCCTTTAGGGCTTCCTACAGGTTGACACGGGCTCTGCCAGATGGACCAAGGAGGTCTTTCTCACCTAATAGACTGTGCCTCTCCCTCCTGACACCAGATCTCACAGTGCTCTATCACCTGGGCTGAGCACAGAGATAGATGATACGGTGTCAGACTCCTCACATACATCCAGCTGCAAAGTTGCTGTAGATGCACACAACAACTGCGGTGTGCTTGTAGCATCATATTCATTGCAGGAGGTCATTAGCAGAGAAAGAAAACTAAAAGAGAAAATCTCTGTTATTAAATTATTCTACCATTGTCAGAGTGACCACTTCCTAGCAGTACTGAAAAAAGAAATCTTGTTATCTATACATTAATCAACTATATTTTTATAATGAGCCATGGAGGCTTTATAGTGGAAAAGCAAAAGTAACCATCAGAGTGAAAATTTGAGTCTTTGGTCCTGCTAAATTAATTTGTAAATATTTCTAGGGATTTCTGAAACAATTACTTGGCAAAATGATGTTTTGCAGAAGGGTATTTTAAAATGTGAATGAATAAATTCCTATAGTTTATGTTATTGTACCTGTTACGGTTATTACAACTGCGATGTTTGCAGAAAACAGATTAATAAGTTTCCTGTAAACACAAAAATTTTCCTGGTTTCTATTACTAACATCTGACAAGCTTCAAGTAAAGATCTCTTAATATAATTTAAAGAAGGGGAAAAAAACCCCAAAACCAAAAACCTTTGGAGGGAGGAAAACAGAAGTAAAACTTGGCAGGTTGGAGGACAGGCCGTTTTCAGGCTGTAATCTGTGTGTACCAATGGGGGCCTCTCACTTCCTGGCTAATGAAGGCTGTGGTTTTATTAGCTTTGTTTGCGATTAAGGGCAGCTATCACCATCTCGCAGGACGAGTTCCCACACAAAATAACTGGTCTCCCAAGCTCCTCGAACCTCTCTCTCACTTTATCTTGAAAGGTCCTAAATGCCTCCAAAGATAGCTTTCCTTAATGTGTTTTATTTTTATGTGACATGGCCACATCAGCTTTTGGAGCTGAAAATATTTCTGCTCTCCAGGCTACAATAATTAATTAAAAAAAGACTTATTTGGTGAGGTCACCCGCCGTAGATTTCGCTGAAATTCTTGCCTCGCAGGAGGAGATGTGCAATGTGTGTTCCATGTCAGCCCACGAAGAATCTGGGAACATGACTTTCTGCATGGAAAACAAATTAGGGCATGGAGGGGGGAAGCAAGCTTCCCCCCCTGAAATTGGGAGAGAAACCTAATGGTTATCAGATGCGTCTTTTTAGTAACACTGAGTGAGCTTCCAGCCATGTCTGAATTGTCAGTAACATCGCTGGTGACAAACCAGATACACATGGTCATCTTTTGCTATTTATGTTAATCTGCAGTGTTGCAGCACTGGTTGTATTGTTTCAGTTAAGGATCTGTCAGCTTTTCCACTAAATCCCCTTGTTTTTAGGGGTTTATAATGTAGACATAAACATTTGCTTTAGCTCCCGGATTGCGTGTACAGACATAGAAACTAAATAATCCAGAGAATTAGGAAGCCAAGGCCAGTAATATTGCAGCAGTCCTCCACAGCCTGTTGGGTAAGCCTCCAGATAGACTTGGGGGCCGGGAAGGAAGAACCTCGTTTGGGTTCGAATTTGTGACTGAAGCTCCTAATATTAACTCAGGCCTTGCCCAGTGGCTAGAATCCTCACCCTATAAATGCCGTTGCAAGCTCTAACCGCCGCCCCCCCCCCCCCCCCTCCCGAGCCTGCCTGGAGGAGAATGATGCATGGAGCCATCCCTTGGAGCCCTTGTCCCACCCTTTCCCCTTCCTGCTCCCATATCTCCTCTCTGGAGAAAAACTCTCTTTCCCTGCTTCACAGGTAGCATTTACTGGGTCATGTCCTGAATCTGGCAAAAAATAAACTTGCTTTCCTTGGTTCTGTTGCTCAGCCAAGAGAAGGAGCAGGGATGGGGTAGTGCTAAGCCAGCGGGTGGATGGTCTTGCAACAGTTGGAAGACCTAGGCATAGTGAGGACTGAAAAGTCAGGTTTCCAACATAAAAACTAATGTCTCAGCTTTGTTCTGATAAAAACAAAAAGCCAAAACCTTGTGCAGGTGGTGTACTTCAGTGACCACCATTTTGTTATGTTTCTCTGCCAGCAACAAAATGGAGGTAAGGTACTTGGTCATGTTCTCCGTACTCACACTCCCCTTCTCTAGAAGTTGCACTTTTTTTTGGGAAAAAAAAAAGATGTTGTTTCTCATGCTAAGGACAAATGATAGCAGGAGTTACAGAAGGACCAAGGGAGGAGCTCTGTGGGGTTGCAGAGACTCCCTACCAACCGCTGAGATAGGAGCAGAAGTTTCCTTCCAAAACCAGGGTCCCGAGCCCTGTGCCATTTGGTCACTGTCACTAAAATACTGCAGAACAGTTGAGAAGCTGCTCAGCTCATACGAAAAATAGGGCATATTTGTCTCAGCCAGAGGATTTGATTTTTATCGGCTAAGGGGATGAGGTTTGCATAGAACAGTATCTACTTTTATTGATGATGACAAGATCAGCGCTTCAAATCAGGCGCTTTCAGGTTTCCAGTTTGCCCCAGTCAGAGGCCACGTCTCATTCTGACTGCCAGCATCACCTTGCATTTTTGTAGGAAGCCGAGGCACAGTATTTACTCATTTCTAACCACCAAGGAGCTGGTTAGTCTCTCATTTCCAGTGGTTACAAACCAGCAGAAACCTGTAGGGCCATAATCCCTTTGATTTTTGTGAGTTGACTTCATATTGCTACCTGGCATCAGTGAGAGCAGAATCGTGCCATTTAATATTTTACTTTTACAAGACCTGTAGAACAGTTTATGGTGCTGCCTCATTTTCTTATTTCACCTAAGGAGAAATACATTAAAAACGTAATCAATCATAAGCTGTTCTTTTTATTTACGGTCAGTTAAAAACAAGTGTCTTTAATTCCCTGACACCAACAATCTTCCAAGATTTATTACGAAAAAAAAAAAAATTGAAGAAAATTATCAACTCCTTTTTAAATATATTTATATTTTATAAATACAACGTTTCTACTTTTTATAATTATATTCATATTTGTCTTTAGGCTCGCAGAGTTTTTAAGGTCTTTTCTGTAGGCAGTGTTCATACATGGAGGGGAAAAGTATATTTTTAGTAACAGGATGTTTTGTGGTTGAGCATATATTAAGTTTCATGGACATTGCATGGACAATACAAAATTAAGTTTATATTTTAGGAAAAGAAGGAAAACTCTCTTACAGACTGTAAAAGTGGTGTTAGGCTTGGTATCCCTGTTATGGTCTAAAACATGTGGTTCTATTTGCAGAAATCTCTGAAGAAATATTTTTTTAAAAAACAATGTATTCTCCCATTGTAAGTTAATTTTTCAGGGAGGAAAAAAAAAAAAAAAAAGGAAGGTGTTGTGAGCAATTCTCTTCTTATGCCTGCCAGGAAGAGCAGCCTGAGGCAGGACCTGTCTTGGAGAAGAAGAGCTTTGGTCTTCACTACCTGCAACCACCGTCTCCAGTGCAGGGACTGTCTCAGGGGCTGTGGGATCTGGGGGCGGCTGAACTCAGTCCTGTAGGTTGAGCTGTGTTCATGCCAAAAGCTGTGGGTCCCCCAGGAGCCCCCTGAAGGTTCAGGTTCCATAGATGAAACATTACCTGCATTACCCAAGCCTCGTAAATGTCTCCTGCTGCCCCGCAGAGCCAGTGTTCTTGTTAATTTAACTGCCCACCCTTCCTTCCATCCACGCTGGTGGAAAGCTCGCATTAATTTTATTAGAAGCTGGAGCAAGACCGATGAGGGTGAGGATCCAGCTGCAGCCCCAGCCTTGTAGCCCCAGTACACCAGCTCAGCCATGTGTAACGAAGCTAAGGGACCCAAGCTCTCAGGCAGGGTGCACTCAAACCCCCTTTTCTTTTCCCCTTCTCTCCTTTTAGTGAAGAACACAAATTGCACGTCGGACTTTGAGGAATATTTCGCCAAAAGGAAACTGGAGGAAGGAGATGGGCATGCAGTCAGCATAGCGGAGTACCTGCAGCGCAGCGACACGGCCATTATTTACCCCGAAGCCCCTGAGGAACTGTCTCGCCTTGGCACTCCAGAGGCCAATGGGCAAGAAGAAAATGGTGAGGCTGTAATTCATTTTTAGCCAGTATCCTGACCTCGTGCAGCTGTTGCAATTATAAATGCACTACATGCCTGGGTGTTTACCTTAAAAATTGAAGAACAGCTGCAGCGGCATGGAATTTCATGAGCAAAGATTGGGGCTGTAATTTCAGTGTATTGTGATTTTTTAGTCAGCAAATTTGTATTATCTGGCGGGTGAACTGAAGAGCTGAATGTAAACGGGAGGAAGGCTGCTGCTCTAGCTGGAAGTTTGGGAAGTTTCAATAGAGTATTAATGCAACAAAAGATGGGGTAGCCGGCCTATTGCTCTCTGACACCTTGATAAATAATTGGAAAAGCATCAGTAGGAAGGATTCGGTCAATGGCATGAGTAACACAATGAGCTGGGCCTGGAATGCAAATCACAAATTGATCAGGAAAAGTATTTCTTAGTTTCCCAGCCAGTGAGGTCGGTGTGAGGAGTGCTGCCCGTAATTAATTTCCTAGCGGGGTCCGGAGCGGGTCCTGTGAGTCTGCCGTGGGCGTGAGCGGGTGCCGGTGCCTCCCGCCGCCGGTTGGAAGCGCCGTCCCTCCCTCTTGGGCAGCAGATTGCAGCGATTCCTCTCATACCATCCTGGGCAATCAGCCCATGAGCTGCCATTGATTTGCTGACCTTTTGGCCTGCCTCTCTTTCCCCCCCCATCCCGGGGCGCAGACCTGCCACCTGGAACTCCAGATGCCTTCGCCCAACTGCTGACCTGCCCCTACTGCGACCGGGGCTACAAGCGCCTGACGTCCCTCAAGGAGCACATCAAGTACCGCCACGAGAAGAACGAGGAGAACTTCTCGTGCCCTCTCTGTAACTACACGTTTGCCTACCGCACCCAGCTCGAGCGGCATATGGTGACACACAAGCCAGGGACAGATCAGGTGGGGGGCTGGTTTTAAGTGATTTCTTTCTGTAATAACCCCTTAGAGAAACGATATTGCTTTGATTGGCAATCATTATTAATTTTTCATGGCATTTTGAAGATGCAGATCTTTTAATGGTAATAGCTTTAATTGAGGTCTAAATGATTTTTTGATGGTCTCTTCTAATATGATTTAATAGTCTTATGTTCACGATCGAATGAGTGTGTTAATTTCTAATTTAGAAATTTTATTTGCACTTTAACTTGACTTTAGTTTCGTTTTTATGTTCCTCAAAAAGTGAATGAAACTGTAGCATTTTAATTATACATTATTAAACATCTCAGCAATTTTAATTCCATTTTTCACCTAGTTTTACTAGTTTACAGTGTTGCAAATAGGAGCTCCAAGACATGCTAAAAGATCCGCTAATATTTTTTCATTACTTTTTGAGTAACCTTTTCAATCACGTGAAATTACGCGTATTTTGTATAATCGTTTGTTAAACATAATTACACATTTTCAGGATAACTCTTCCTATCCTACATATAGGCTATCATTTGTGATTGTGCCACTAACGCATGCATGCACTAGAATTGTGGCATCACTGTCATTTGTATAGCCTGGCAGCGTATCTGCAATAAATCAAAGCAGGTTTTTTCCTCGAATGTGATGCATGTAATATTATATCAGTGCTGCATTTAAGGAAATGCTGCGTATCGCAAACAGGTGACTGAGCTTCCCTGGTGCTCCTAAGCAGGCTGGCGACAGACCTGTGCCACAAAACTCTTTACCTACCAGCAGAAAGTCGACTCTTGTCCTCGCCGGAGTATTACCTCTGAAAACCCGTCTCATGAAGGGCTGTAATGGAAACTCAAATGGCATGGTTAAAACTTAAATAAATAGATACCTGTGTTGTGCCATGTAATAAAGGCTTTATGCTGTATTTATTTTTCTTAAAAAACCTGAAAATCAGGATCAGCTCTATTTCTTTTGGTAGGTTTTTCTCAGCATAAGGCAAATTCAGTTAGGCAAACACACATCTAACCGCACGATTTTTGCAATTAGCATTTTTAAGAGAACCATATCTTTTGCATGATCTTAAATCAATTTAAATGATTCCAGAATGGTTTCTCCAGTTCTTTCCTTCCCATGGCTTTTCCAGTAGACAAACACATTTTCACATATGTATTTTTCCTAACCTGATCCACCGTAAGGTTCTTTCTTTTGCTTCGTATCATTAAAAACGCCAGGGGGAAAAAGGAGCAAAAAAAAACCCCGCCTGGATATTTATCCAACGTAACTGCCTGAAATTTCACATGCGAGAGCGCGCTGGTACTGGCGCATTATGAATGGTAGCTTTGGTGTTGAAAAGTCCCCTCATTTGCTCATGGCATTTACAATTAGTAAATTAAAATGATTGTATCATATTAACAGTGGCACAACTAAAGTTTATAGTAGTCCTCGGAGGGCGATGGGGGGAGACAAAACAGCTGTTGCTGTTTGTTTATGCAACTCAGCAACATATGAGCGCGGGTCCCTCAATGGCGCGCGGCGGGCTGGGCTCTGCTTGATCTTTGAAGGTTGCTGCTGTTTGAACAAACCTCCCTGTGTCCCATGTAACACCATCTGTCTCGCCAGGAATGTGGGAAGAGGCAGCACACCCTCGCAGTTGTCATACCGTTTCGGTGCTGCCTTTCCACACCCCCCCCCCCCTTCTTCCCCCCCCCACCCCCCACCCCTTTCCCCCCCTTCTTGCTCCTGCAATAGGCTTTTGTGTCGTGGCTGCCTGCAGAAGGCTGACCTCCTACCTTGAGCATCCAGAATGGTTGGCTGCATTATTCTGAATATTCTACATTTTTTATTTTTTTTTCCCCAAATTCAAAGTCACGGGGCTTTTCTTGCTTGTTGCAAAAAGGTCAGCTGCCTTTGTATCCTTATGCCACTTTTAACTTTCAACTTTCCCTCGCCCCTTAGAAAGAGCGCTGAGGGAAAACATAGCACGGAAGGTAGCTCAGGTCTTCCCTGCTGCTCTGTGATTTTAGAAAACATTTCCAGCAGCAGCTCATGCCGAAGACACAGTCTCTTCTGCTTGATAATGAATTAAATCTTACACGAAATGCCACTAACGACAGTGTTTCTGTCTTTCCTACACATGCAGTAAACAGAATTTTTAAACAAGCCGAGTCCCACATGTTCAGAATCTGCTAGGAATATTAAGAGCCACAAATCTTCTTATAAAACAGTTTCTCTCATCGTAAGATACCTTAAAGCAACACATTTTTGATGAGAGACTTAGGAAATAATTCTAAAGCAAATATCGAATGCTCATGTGAAAGTACTTTCTCATTTGTTTCGGTTTACTGCCAACACTTTGATTTTTATTGCAACACTGATGAGACAAATAAATGTACATGCAGACCTTTTGGTCCGCTTGATAAATTCAGATCCACATTAATTTTGTTTTTGTTTTTTAAGCTAGAAATTCATGGTTTCTCTTGCATAAAATTCATGTTGGTATCTTTTTTTTTTTTAATTTCTTTCCCTCCCAGCACCAAATGCTGACCCAAGGAGCAGGCAATCGCAAGTTCAAATGCACTGAGTGTGGCAAGGCCTTCAAATATAAACACCATCTGAAGGAACACCTGCGAATTCACAGTGGTGAGTAGCGGAGGTGCTGGTGTGCTCATTTGCATTTTGTTTAATTAGCTGAGTTTTAAAGACTGCTTAAAATTTACACAGTTCTGCTTCTGGCTTCTTGGAGCTACTAAGGTATTTTGTAAGTGATATCTGAGTCATCCTCATTTATCATGCTGTTAATACCACGGTCTCGCTGAAAGATTTGGAAATAGTAAAGCTTCCTGCAAATAATATAGATTGTTTGTTCGGCAGTTTGAATCCAGAAGCGTTCGCTCATTTCTGTGCAGTCGGACCCTGAAGAGACCATTATATTTTCCATAACACAAAGTCCCCCCAAGTGAAATACAGTCCATATTCTCAGATAACAAGTAAGCGCAAAGCTCCTCATGTTGAATGACTGGTGCGTTTGGGCTCTCCTGCTTGATGCAGCAGTCGGCACACGGAATGCCACTGGGCTCTGTCCAGGAACAAACCTCCAGCAATGCCGATGTGGAGGTTCTAACATCAGGACTCAGGTTCTCCTACCAAATTAATTTCCAGTGAAAATTCCTGGGTTTTGGAAGGGAAAAACCACAATCAAATTTGAACAGTCTGGAATTGATTTGACTCCCTTTGCCACAGGTTGCTTACTTGTGACTTGCAATGGTCAGTCTGGGACCAGTCTCACGCCTTGGTGGCTGTTGCCTGCTGGAGACCATGGGTCCAAACTGACCTCAAGACCCCTAGAAAGAGGAAGGTAAAGCAGTGGTGGTGTGTGGCCGTATTCATAGACTTAATATTCTCCCCACTGATCAGTCGAGTATCAAATGCGATCGCTTGCCGTTATAGCAGCAAAAATGATAATTAACATTTGGTTTTAATTATCATTTTAGGTGAAAAACCATATGAGTGTCCAAACTGCAAGAAACGTTTCTCCCATTCTGGCTCCTACAGTTCGCACATCAGCAGCAAGAAGTGTATTGGTTTAATCTCTGTAAATGGCAGAATGAGAAACAATATCAAGACGGGTTCTTCTCCTAATTCTGTATCTTCCTCTCCTACTAATTCAGCCATTACACAGCTGAGAAATAAGCTGGAGAATGGCAAACCACTTAGTATGTCTGAACAAACAGGCCTACTGAAAATTAAAACAGAACCACTAGATTTCAATGAATATAAGGTTCTTATGGCCTCACATGGGTTTAGTGCAACTAGTCCTTTTATGAATGGTGGACTTGGAGCAACCAGCCCCTTAGGAGTTCATGCGTCTGCTCAAAGTCCAATGCAGCACTTAGGTGTAGGGATGGAAGCACCATTGCTTGGGTTTCCTGCGGTAGGCAGTAATTTAAGTGAGGTGCAGAAGGTCCTACAGATTGTGGATAACACGGTTTCCAGGCAGAAGATGGACTGCAAGGCTGAAGAGATCTCCAAGTTGAAGGTTTACCATATGAAGGATTCATGCTCTCAAGCTGAGGAACAAGGAGTTACCTCCCCCAATATTCCCCCCGTGGGTCTTCCAGTAGTAAGTCATAATGGTGCCACTAAAAGTATTATTGACTATACATTAGAGAAAGTCAATGAAGCCAAAGCTTGCCTCCAGAGCTTAACCACAGACTCAAGGAGGCAGCTCAATAACATTAAGAAAGAGAAGCTGCGAACCCTAATAGACCTGGTAACTGAAGACAAGATGATAGAGAACCATAATGTATCCACTCCATTTTCATGCCAGTTCTGTAAAGAAAGCTTTCCTGGTCCCATTCCGTTGCATCAGCATGAGCGTTACCTGTGTAAAATGAATGAAGAAATCAAGGCAGTCCTTCAGCCTCATGAGAACATGGTTCCCAACAAACCTGGAGTGTTTGATAAGCAAACCCTCTTGCTGTCATCAGTACTTTCTGAGAAAGGAATGACTAGCCCCATCAACCCATACAAGGACCACATGTCTGTACTTAAAGCATATTATGCTATGAATATGGAACCCAACTCTGATGAACTACTGAAAATTTCCATTGCTGTTGGCCTTCCTCAGGAATTTGTGAAGGAATGGTTTGAACAAAGAAAAGTCTACCAGTATTCAAGTTCCAGGTCACCATCACTGGAAAGGGCCAGTGCCAAGGTGGCGCTGGCTGCCACCAACAACACTCCCACTAAAGACTCTTTGTCAGCCAGATCTCCAATAAAGCCTGTGGACTCTATAACTTCACCATCTATAGCTGAACTCCATAACAGTGTTACTAATTGTGATACTCCTCTCAGGCTAACAAAACCTCCTCATTTTACCAATATTAAACCAGTTGATAAATTGGACCACTCTAGGAGCAATACTCCTTCTCCTTTAAATCTTTCTTCCACATCTTCTAAAAACTCCCACAGTAGTTCTTACACTCCAAACAGTTTCTCTTCTGAGGAGCTTCAGGCTGAGCCTTTGGACTTGTCTTTACCAAAACAAATGAAGGAACCCAAAAGTATTATAGCCACAAAGAACAAAACAAAATCTAATAGTGTAAATTTAGAACACAACAGTGTTTCTTCATCATCTGAAAACTCAGATGAGCCACTGAACTTGACTTTTATCAAGAAGGAGTTTTCTAATTCAAATAATTTGGATAAAAGCACTAACCCAGTATTTGGTATGAACCCATTTAGTGCCAAACCTTTATACACAACACTTCCACCACAGAGCGCTTTTCCCCCAGCCACTTTTATGCCACCAGTCCAGACCAGTATTCCTGGGCTGCGACCATACCCAGGACTAGATCAGATGAGCTTCCTACCACATATGGCCTATACTTACCCAACTGGAGCAGCTACTTTTGCCGATATGCAGCAAAGGAGAAAGTACCAGCGGAAACAAGGATTTCAGGTAAATTGTTGCAACCCTTTTCTTTTAAAAAGCTTGAATTTAGTATTTTGTGATATAACCTTTACCAAAAGAAAAAAGCCCAGAGCTATATTCAACATTTCCAACAATATTAGCAGAGTTTATTTTAGTCTGAACTTGCAAAGATGCACTGCAATAGGAAAAGAAAAGGAAATTACCTTTAAAGAACCTCTGCTTGGATTAGAAGCAGGATCAATGCCTTTGAATAGGCATAACACTTACGGTTTTATTCTGTGAAGAGCTCACCTGTTTCTTATTAGAATTGTATCTAAATTATAATAATAATATTGATGATGAAGTCCATGAAAAATCCCATCCTGCAGAATAAAACCCACCAAACTTTGTAGGGAAGCTGATCTTTGCAGGGCATAACTACGTTTCCCCACGGGGAAAAGGAGCAGTGGGAGACCCCTTAGGAAACACCTTGACACTTGGACGCAAAGCTGTGTCCCTCTAAGCAGAGGTCCCTATGGCCTTGGAGCAGCTCTGTTCCATCGAAAGCCCTCAAAGCTTCCTTCTCCATGTTTTGTTGTGGATCGTTCACCCACTGTGCACCGGAAAGGCGTTCTCTCTTCTCATGAATACCTGGGGGATGAGACACGTTGGGGTGTTGCTTCACCGTTGCCCCTTTCTTCAGCCCAACTACTGCCCTTCCCAGACTACCAGTCCTCTAATCCTGCCAGTCATCTGGAACAGCTTTGAAAAACCCCAGAGATTAAGCAAAATTATTTGGAGAGGTAGCAGCCAAGGCCCTTAATTGCAAACAAAGTCTTTGCCTGGACTTGTAATCTGGGTCAGCACTTCTTCCTGCCTGGGTACAACCTTCAATCCTTTTCTCAGGTGGTCCCAGAACCAACATAGGAGTAGAAAAAGACTTCACCGCTTGCGTGCCTACAGCAAAGAGCTGCTCTACAGAAGTCACATACTTTTATAGCTTTTTGCCGGACGTTTTCAGATATAATGTACAGAGTTTAGTTAAATGAGATTAACTGATTATAGATTAATAATTTTTTTTTTTTTTTTTTACATTTGTGCATGTTCCCCTATGTCCTATTATGGTCTATTAGTAATTTTACTGACTAGTAAATCTTTTATAGTTTCAAATGTGAAAATCAGGTATGGTTTTACATTACAGGCTGTAATCCTTCTTTGCACAATAGGAGCATAAATAGCACTGCACCTCCATAACAGCTGTTCCACTATTCCAATTTACAGTACATCTGCCCTCTTTGTAAATGTATTTAAGCCTATTTAATCTTCTCTAATATTAATTAGTGCAAACCTAGTCTAAGAAAACTGAACTGTGTGATAGCAAATGGAAATGTATGTTATCATGCAAGTTTGCACTCTCTTTGGATCAAGACAAAATAAATATCAAGAAATTTAATAATTTACTGATCCACATTCATTATTGCTTAATGCTGAAGGCTGTTTTAACATAGATAGAACATTGATAAAAAGTGTTATTAATATTCCCTATTTCAAATTACAAAATTAAATATAAAAATATAGCTTGAGGCCTTTAGTCGGGAGACATACATTTAAATGGATTGCATAATAATAACATTTGTACCTAAATATAAAATTCAATTAAAACCTTTCTACAGATACAGAATATATCCAAGTTTCAGTGTTTTGAAGGGAATGATCTCTCAGCTGTTGCTTACACTTACCCCTTTTAAATACTGCAATACCTTCAGCCGTCCATGAAGAGCCTCCCCTTTGCTTTTTCTGGTCCTTGAAAATATTTGGTGCTGGTATGATAAATAGTGTCCGCTTGTGTAAATCATACGATTGCAGAGTGCTCAAAGCCCGAAAGTTGGTTCGAGGCACAGAAGTGGAAGGCTCCTCATTATTCCCACAGTTCCCATCAGCTGTAGTTTCACTGTCAATGGGTTCCTAAGCTAAGAGGGACCCCCACCTTAAGCAGACATGATTTTAACTTTTCTGGGGTGGTTGATTCTTCTGTGAGAAGGAGCAGTGGTGGAAGTGGGTGTTGCTGACGAGTGCTTCCTTGGCAGGGAGAATTGCTTGATGGAACCCCAGACTACATGTCCGGCCTTGACGACATGACGGACTCTGACTCCTGTCTGTCCCGAAAGAAGATCAAGAAGACAGAAAGTGGCATGTACGCGTGTGACTTATGTGACAAGACATTCCAGAAGAGCAGTTCCCTGCTGCGACACAAATACGAGCACACAGGTAGGGCAGCTGCAGCGCCAAGAGGAGGGGTGAGCTCCCTGCTATGCTCTTCGCAGTCTTGCACAAGTACACTTGTGCAGCGAGCAGTTTGGCAGGTGCTGAGGCTTTCCACAGGGAAGGAGTAATAACTTTTGCTCAGTTCAACTTATTTTTTATTTTTTTTTAATGGGTATTGCTTGGTGAAGTGCTGTTGGATGTGATGGGGTGAGTCTTGTCAGGTGCTGAGTGCGGTGACGATGCTGGCACTCAGCATCTCACAGGATGAGCTCTCTTCAAATGAGGCAGGCTCTAGCACTCAGAACTGCAACTTGGTCAGTGCAAAGTCTGGCATGGGAAGGAAGAGGGACAGTGTATTTCTTGTTTCTTAGACACTATCTGACCCTGCACCATTTAATCCAATAGAAAAACTTCCACTGACGTTAGCAGCACAAAAGCTGGCTCTGGCCAAGTTATCTGAAAATAAACAGCTCACGGGGGTTGTTCTCGCTGTGATTTTGTGTGCCAGCAGTGCAAGCAGGTTGCATTTCACTTTTTCACTTCTCAGTTAATGCCCAGGGAAAGTTTCCTCCTTTTATGAGTAGGAACTGATTTTTGTCTAGTTCAAGGAAGCTTGCCAAAGCACACCGTAGATTGTCAGTTTAAAAAATATTTTGGTTTGAAAAACCCCTCCATCACACCTATGCTGGCTGTGGTTCCCTTGCAGGCAGTGCTCTCTTCCCCACTCTCAGCCAGGATAGGCATGAGCCCAGAGGTGGAGAGGTCTCCGAGGGGGACACATCGGCTCAGCACATTTCAGTTAGGGGAAAATAGGACTGGAGCTCCCCAAATGATAGAGATATCAGGTTATGTTAGACAAAGGGAATGTGAATTATCAAGTGAATTATTGTGGAGCAAGACATAAACCAAACTCCAACATCCTAGAGTTAGAAAAAGCTTACTCAGGAGGAAACTTTCCTTAACTTTGAAAGCTGAGTCCCACTTCAGGAAATGAAGCAAGTCACATCATCCTTCAATCTCACCATGTGATGGTAAAAAACTTATACCTCTCTATTAATACATCTTCCAGGCTGCACATAACCATTTGACATTTCACATATGAAAAATTTACAATTCAGAAGTGGACCGTGCCTTTTAAAGAAAATTCTTTACTTTGTTATTTTACCTTCTTATTCTTTTCTTCCAAATTTTAAGCTAATCCCACACAGGAAAATAAAAAAGGAAGTTAAAATACATGTAGGATTAGGAGAGAAAATTAAAAGCAACATTTTGGACTAGATCGGTTAGTTCATTGGTGGAATGTGCTTCCCACTACATTATTCAGATCAAATTGTTTATTCAGTAGAAGAAGCTTTGAAGGCTTTACGTCCCTGCACCTTTCCTCTCCTGAATGATTTTATTACAGCCATCTGCAAACATTATGGTTTACTACGCTACTACCGTAAAGCTCTTATGTTAGAACTGGCCTTCATATATATCGGGATCTGGACATATGGTTGAATCCCATAAAGTTGGTAGTCCATAAGGTCGACAGACATATGGTTGAAAGGCTGAAAATTTGACAAGCTGAAATGTGTGCAATCACCTTGATTTGCAAAATAAACTGCATTTGTAAAAGCAAAAATATGTTCTGGTCTTTAAGTAGCATGGGAACCTACTGCCTAGAAAAATACCACACAGCTGCAGTGTAGGGACTTTCTCCTTCTTCTCTGCTCTGCCCTTTCGGGCTTCTCAACTTTACGTCCATCAGCTTTATGGGAGTCAGCCTTATGATTCAGAACGTGTATATGGTGTCATATTTAATATGCTAGAACTACGGCACATCATCAAGCTCGAGCGCGGCACTTAGAGACAGGAAGGATGGTCTTGTGGCAGAGGCACAGGCACTGAGGCTAAGCGCGCCGGGTGCTCTTCTGCCTTGCCACAGACTTCCTCTGCAAATTTCAGCAAATTGCTTCATCTTTCTCTCACCTTCGCCCATCTTTGAAATAGAGGGAAATGATACCAGCCCGCCTCTCCAGGGTGTTGTAAATCTTAATTCATGCAGGCTGAAATCCTGTGATGCAACTCGCTATACAAAGTGTGAAGTATTATTAAGGACGCGTTTGCTTTCGTGGAGCCTCTGCGCGTCACGCTAACATTGGAGGTGGTTGGGAGCGCCGCAGACCTTGGCTGGGCTAGCCTCCATAACTGATTCACAGCCTTCAGGAGGCACATTTCACTGGGGCTTTGGCTAATGGCTTAGCATGCATCTTAAGTGAATTTCAAATTGAATTGATAGTTTTGGAAAAAACATTAATGACATAGGTGCGAAACTGCACTCCGTGTTCAGTGGAAGGAATCGTATTGAAAGTAACAGCATCTTCTGCATTTGGGGTCATTGTAAGAGTAGGGCCACATTTTTCAATCAACTTTTTGAAACCTAAAGAAGAGAAAAAGCTGGTTTTCTGAGTGTGCTGCTGTTTTCTGACTAGCTGATCACAATCCGTTGTTACTTCATAAAGACATATTTTAGGAGGAATTGGAACACTTCCTGTATTTCCTGGAGAAGCACAAATAGTGGATGTTGTTTATGCTGATGTCTTTTTTCCTATGTAAAAAAATACGTGCTTTTTAGGTCTTTTTTCTGATATTTGAACAATCAGATTTTTGTTTGTTATCACTTCTCATGGTCCGCACACCTACTGCAACCTATGCCAGATGGTTAAAGAAGTCAGAGAGAGGACACATTCCTGTTTTGCAGCCCCTAAAGATTTACCCCAGAGAAATTATTTAGAGCAAAAAATAACATTGACAGGTAAAACTACATGAGCTGCCTTAATCACGTGCTACACCAACTGTTGTAAAGGAGAAAACAGGGATGTCACAGGTATTGCAGTGGAGCCAAGTTCTGTGCCAAGGAAGGAAGAAGAATGGGATTTGGCCAGTTCTTTGTGTCAATCTGAGAACTTTTGGTAGGACCATGTGGTTGCAGATCAATGAGCTCTGTGATTACCTCTGTATGCCACGTCTGCCACAGCTTGAGCACAGCAGAAAAAGGGGCCTAAATTTCACAATCCATTGTCTTTCATTTATGCAGTATTAGCAGTATTCTGCAATAGCTTCTAGCTTCATATGGACAAGGAGAATTTATTTTATTACTGTAATGAGAGAATTACGTTGGTTCTAGCTGATCTGAAATTTAGTGTAGAGGTCATTGTTTGTTGCAGGAACAAATTCTGCCATGTTAATTTTGGGATGCCATTTAATTTTAAAAGAAGTTACGTGTGCCTCTTGGAGTTTGAGCTTCACAAGGTCCTACTTCTTTAAAACCAGGGGATGCAGCACTGTAATTACGGTGCAGAGCGTGGCAGGTAGCACGGGAATTAAGTGCTCACATTATTTTCCTGTGAAGTCTTATGAACTTTGGTCAGGCTGAAATTAGTTGAGCAGATACTGCGTGCGTCTAATCTCAGCTTTCTCCAAGCTGCTTAGCACAAGGTTCAAGACACTTTCCTTACTAAAGGTGAAGAAGATGGTTGCCTTCATGGCAAAGCATGTGGTGAGCACAAAGATCTTTGCATTGCAGATAAGGAGGGAAAACAGCAGTAGGTAAGTGAGCAGGAGAGCAAACAGAATGGAGCATCTAGAAACAGAAATATCCTGGCTCCTGGGTAGAAATCCAGCCTGCCAACGCTGCATTGGGCTGATTCAGGAGTAAGGTGAAGGTTAGTGTTTGTTCGGATGTTGTCAACGCCCATGTCTGCTACACACCAGCTTTATCGTAGCTTCACAAGGAAACTTGCAGCGTGCCTGCTCTGCAACAAAAGCTGGAAACAGTTTTTCAGAATCCTACCTAGAAATTTTAAATCCTTTCATTGTTGTTCTATATTACATCATATTCTATTTTATTACTTGTGTGGGCTGCTGAGGGCCTCATAGCTGTGCTAGTGCTTTCATCCTTTCCTTTTCCACTGTATATTTTATTAAGACCTTTTTTTTATTTTTGTAGCTTTCATGCTGATGCAAGCACTAGTTTTATTTCCAGATTGATTCTGTAAACTAAATATTGTTCTTGAGCCTGGTAGCAAATCATCTCTCTTTGGCTAGTATTTTGAATTCCCAGCTCAGGAGTTTTCTTTATTTAGAGCTTGATTCATAAAAAATTTACATGCTATTTAAAGATTATTTTTTCTTGCTTTACTCTGATACAAGTTTAGAATTCCCTATTTTACACTGAGATAAAGAAAAAAAAAAGGGATATATTCTAGGCTTGTGAAATTTGCTCTGCAGGCAAGGTCTCCCATTCAAAACGGAACAGGTGCAGCTTGGGCAATTATATATAAATTGCATTTATCTTGCACCTTTGACCGCTTCGCTGTGCTCTGGCCTCTAATCCATCTCCATTGGGACTACATCTAACATCCAAACCCCCAAGCAGCTTCAAAAGATCTGCCTTTAAAAAATATAAACAAACTGTCACAAAAATGTTTCCTTCTTTCCTCCAAAGAGTGGGATTTCTGTTTGGCCCCCTCCCATAGAAAAAAGACCCACTTGCCTTAGGCAAAGGATGGGTGATATTTAGTCTGGGACCAGTGATGGCTTATGATCTGATGTCTTCTGACTTCTATACCACTGCAAATGGGCAACACACAGCTTTTCAGTCACAGACCTTTAGCCCAGGAAGATTGAGATATACTTACTGTTAGAGATTTCTTTGTTGTTGTTTTGCTTTAACAGAAATGCAATTTTAGAGACTTTGCAAAGAGATTAGTTATAATTTCCCCTCTGTAAATTGAGCACAAGCCCCTGTGGAAACCTCTTTTTGGAAATGATGGGATGAGAAAAAGCCTAAACACTTCCTTTACATATTTGAGAGAGATTTATCATT
This sequence comes from Falco biarmicus, assembly GCF_023638135.1. NCBI lineage: Eukaryota > Metazoa > Chordata > Aves > Falconiformes > Falconidae > Falco > Falco biarmicus. Next base: position 40,012,822 of record NC_079295.1, on the reverse strand, counting down.
TAGTTTCATTTCAGTGAGAAGCCACTTCACTGTGGCTTCTACATCATGCATCCACCTGATGACACACAAGTGTTTTTGAGCCCTCCTGTGAGCTGCCTCTCTCCTAACTCCATCCCACATGGATGACACAGATCATCTCATATGAGACTGGGTAAAACCTGGGAGGTGGGGTGTTCGCATCTGCTTCCTTTCAACCCATCGCCATCTCATGACATTGCATGACAACGTTCTTACTGTGTGATAGCTAAATAGATGATAAAGCATCCAGGGCTACCTACAGTTGTAGGTTCTCCCCATCCACCTACAATTGTAGACTTCTCCCATCCACCTACAGTTGTAGGTTCTCCCCATCCACCTACTGTTGTAGTTTCTCCCCATCCACCTACAATTGTAGACTTCTCCCCATCTGCCTACTGTTGTAGTTTCTCCCCATCCACCTACAGCTGTAGGTTCTCCCCATCCACCTACAATTGTAGACTTATCCCCATCCCCAGTATAAAATACCTATACTTCAGCTTTATTTTATGACCTACTAATGCATTGTAAGGATTAGGCACTCCTTTTAAATGGCTGAAATACTGAGTTTTGAACACAGGGGAAAAAAATAATTCTTCTGCAAATGTTTGGAAACCTGATATATTTAAAAACATATTTCAATTAGTGTTGTAACAGCTGCATGCTGCACACTGCTAAGGTATGTTGTGTGGTGTCTGAACAAAGAACTTTGCTCAAGCTGTCATGTTCCCTCAGATCAAAACTGAGTCCTTGATATGATGGAGTAGACTCAATAGCTCTAGTATAGCCTTTTTAGTAATAATACAAATTAATATGAATATATGAAGCATTTTAATCTTCTTGATTCTAAATTAATTTATAAGATATGGATGATTTCCTGCCAGGCTACCTCTGTGCTGGCTGGGGGAAGGCACCAGGTAGCACGAACAGGAGGTGCAGTGTTGAACCAACACCACGTGCAAAGGCTGAGCAAAGCAGGCAAAGACTGAGGGACAAGCACATCACCCAGCCTTGGGGAAGGGTGGGTGGAAGCAAGTTGGGATAAGCAGTAGAAGTGGTTGACTTCTTTTTGAGGAGAAGGAAAGTGCTAGGCAGCTGGATGGAGCACAGTGGTGGGGTGAGAAGGGTGTAGTGGGCATCAGAGGTAGTATGCATCAAAAAAAAAAATCAGGAAATCTGAAGTAATGGAGAAGGAGCGGTGCTATGGAGAACTGGAACAAGACAAGGGTTGGGCTCATCAGCGTTAGGGAAAAGTAAGTCAGAGGGAGGGACTGAGAGAGCGTGGGTGGTTCAGTGAGGAGAAGGACACAAAAAAAGGTGACGAGGAAAAGCAGAAGGTCTATGAGGAACAAAATTAGCAACTATGGAGATACTAGCAAAGGGACAGTAGCGTGGGTGGGCTCAGCAGAACAGCTGGGACGAGGCAGGGATGCAGGCAGGCCTATCTGGTGCATCCAGCTGGGCAGCTGGTAGCGTTGGGAAAGCTCCCACCTCACCTGGGAGGGTTTTCTAGAGGCGCTGAGGTTGCAGGAGCGCTTAGGTTGAGAGTGCTTTGGGATTTAAAGCTAATTTGAGTAAGTGACTTGACTGTGCTAAAATTTCCCGAGCTAAGACTGCAGGATTTCCCCATTGTGGCAAAATCTGTGCTCCACATCACAGGGAGCTGCCTCCCGGCTCTGGGCTCAGTGCACCCCCAGGTCAAGGCTGGAGGTTCAAAGCCAAAGTACGCGTACAGCTCAAAGCCCGGAGATTTCTTCAAGCCTGGCTTTTAACCAACAGGTTAAATTGGCAGAAATGCATATTTAGGAAACAGATCATAAAAGCAATACTGCTATAATTCGATATATCAAGCCTGAATGTTCAATTTCACTTTAAAGGGAAGTAAAGAAAAAAATGAAACCCTGTATGTGTGCAAGCTTAGGAAACTCTCGTACAAAGAAATGTAGTTTGAGTTCCAATTTTGAAGCATCTGCTGATTTCCCTGTCACTTGGGTTATTCTATCTGTGGTTTCTCCTACATTTTCCTTCCTGCCACATCTCCCCTTCATTTCATAACATACAATTTTTGGCTTCCTTGAGCTTTCGTTAATCACACCTTATTAAATGTGAACTTTCACAGTGGGACTTGAAGGTAGCTGTGACTAGATCGGGCAAAAAAAATTAACATATTCCTTGGTATTCATTCTTCACAACTTTGCTATGGAAGGGAAATTTTTTTTATGCCCGACTTTCCCTGCTTTCAAGTCCCAGCAGTGACTGCAGAGGAAAAGAAAGCTGATCAGGTTCATAAAGGAGCAGCCTGAGTTTTCCTGGAAGCTGAGATCCTTCAGTGGTATGAACAATTTTTTTTTTTCTGCTGGATTTCCTTCCACGCCGGTGCTGCTGGTAACGGTCTCCCATCTTCCCAGCCCTTTGCTCTCAGCCGGCATTTTCTTGCCAACCCTCCATCGTACTCTTCCTCTCCCTGTGCTTGCTGCTTTAAGAATTAACAACCCCCCCACACTTCTACAACTTAAAGGATAGGAGGGCTCTGGTGTGAAGTTTATTCCTGTTCTGGTCACGTGCCACGTTAGCTAAGTATGATAAATACGCTGGAGGAATCAGGCCAGTTCAGTAATAAGTTCCTAACAATCTGCTCTAGCAATAAGACATGCAAAGCAGGGCTCCACATTTCAGGCACCAAATACCAGCATTTTTATATGTGTAAAAATAGCATGAAATATAAAATAATGACCAATTGGCACTGTATCTGCCTGCATGGTTGCACCACTCTGGAACATTTAGTTGAATGACATAAAGATTATAATTTGACATTTCAAAAATAAAATAAAAAAAATCTGGCTGAAGGTACTAATGTTTGATTTTATTTTTTGCCTTCTGCAATCTAAGTTTGGTGATCGGTCTTCACTAATTCCAATCTTTGCACCATATGTTATGTCTGGATATCTCACGGTTGCATCATGCTTTGCTGAGTTTTGTCGTGTGGCATCATGCTGACAAGTATTTTTTGTCAGCTCTATTTTGGAATTAAGCTTTCAGTATGGCAGTTCTGGAAGGTGTTGAAGGCATTCCTGTGCTATTTGTGGCCTGGGATCAACCAGA
>NC_079295.1:39854705-40004705 GCF_023638135.1 Falco biarmicus | reverse complement strand
TAACTCATTAGCTCAGGCGTTAATGCACTCTCAGGGCAAGCAATAGTGACACGTTGGTTTTCTTTTCTCTGTCTTTGCATGGGTGAGCTCTGGTCCTGCTTTCTCACACTCCAAAATTCAGAACAATCTTCCAGGTTTCGTGGACTTCCAGCTGCGAAGGGTGCACACTGCTTTCCATAGGTGCCCGTGCTCTGCATCACACACCACCTAGGTTTTTGTGGATCTTTGTTATTCTACCAACACTATACAGGGATATATATTATCAAAAGTTACTAATTTTTCTTGTTCTGGCTTCAGGAACAGGAGGAGACCAGACTTACTCTGTTGGATTCCTGCAGTGGTAAGTACCCATCAGTCATCTCCTGGCCTTGAGTTGAGTCTTTGAGGTTCTGTTGAGGCCCCTATATATACCTGGAACACAGTACAGCAGAAGGGATTTTCCAGGCTTTCCTGGAGAGTGAATTTCTGTAATCCATTGGAAGTCCAAGAATTCTTAATTGAGAGGATCTGCAGTCATTCTGTCTCAAAGCTACCCTTAGCATTTGCTGGAACCATCACTCAGCAGAGCATAAGCCTACACTGCAAGAAACACATCCATTATTAAACCCTATTTGTAGGTATTTTAGACTGAAAGAAAAGCCAGACTTAGGGTGAGGGAAATGATTTTTTAAAAAAAATGCATTTGACTTATTGATGTAAAAGCAGGTCTTACCTAATGCAACTTTGTTTTTTTTCTTCTTTATTGGGGGAGGGAAAGTATTTCAGTCTATAGGTATGTTTAGTAATTCCAGTCTCGTGTGGACTTTGGGACTAATACTCAAAGTCTGAGCACACACAGCTCTTGGTGAGGTTCTTCGTGTTTTGACGCAGGAGAGTTTGAAGGTAGGGAGCTGTGTTCTTGGGCCAGACGTGCTTTTCCCAGTATTCTTACACAAGAATGCAAAAAATTACACCTAAGCCGAACTCAAGCACATGAGTAACACCAGGGGTTTACTCAACATCTGATTTCAAGACTTTGAATCATCAAGGCCTTAATTACCACAATGGCAACTTGAAAATGTCACAGCACTAACCACTGCCGTGCCACATAATGCTGTTCTTTTCTTTCCCTGTTAAGAATAGGTTTGCTCATTCATATTGCAAATAAAGAAACATCTTTAGGTCCAAATCTGCAGACAGTGAAGTCATTAAATAACTTACTTGAATTCACACAAGCAACATTACTTGCCTGAATAGTAAAAGCAAAACCAGAGCCTTAGTGAGCAACCCACCACCTCAGGGTGACAACACTGGAGTGGTTTGTAAGTCCAAGTAAGGCACAAATGAAAACAGTCATGTGTACATGTCCAGCCAAATGGGAGTATGGATATTAATATTTAACAAAGATTGTTAAGTATTTTTACCAAATAAAGTATCCAGCAAGTACTATATTATTTTGAAGTACATAATGACAAGGTCTCCTTTTCTATCCTCACCCAGCTCTGAACGAGATAAGGGCCTTCGATGTATTTTGGACATTTATTTGATAAATAATGAAGCTGTAAGAGTTTGAAAATCCTGTACAGTGCATGTGCAGTCCACTGGCTCCAGACATACATCTACAATCTGGAGTTGTGCAGCCTGAAATAAACACAGCTGTGTTTATCTGAATGTGTGATCCCATGTACATGGTAGAAAGTTCAAATAAATGCACTCGGTGCGATGATGCTGTAAATGCAGCGAGTGCATGTCAGATGTGTGATGATGCAGTCTCTTAAATAAACAGACTGAGCTGTTTGTTTGACTCCTGAGCTACATAGACATAAAAATATATGTACATTAATTGAAGCCAATAAAATGAAATCCAAAACAACTACAAGTTCTGAAGTGAATCTTAACTGAAAATTCACTTGTTGTTCTTATACATAAATGTGTTTAGTGCGATGGTATTAAGCATACGGTGTAAGTTTTAGACAATAATAGACTAACGGAATAGATAACCATCTGTTCTGGTTTCAGTGGACCAATCCTGCTTTTTGCTAAGATGGCCCATTGTCTAAGGCCAAGTCTAGAAATGATAGGATATTCTCGATTTTTCCTTTCATCATCCACAGAGATAGCTCTATTTTACAGCTAAAATATCTTTACTTGAGATGTGTGGTCTGTTTGGTGTTCAACAGTACCAATGGTCTAGAGGAATAAGTTTCCAATGAGCTGAGGACTACATGAAGGAAAGAGAAAAACTGAATGAACGTAGATGTTATCAAAGCTGTTGTTTTACTCAGAGTCAACGTTGGCTCAGCATTTCACTATAAACTCATTCAGAACATCAAGTTACTGGAAAAAATCCTCCACTTGAGAAATATGCAATAGTTACTGATGAGTCAGAAGTTGGAAGTAGTGACACCACTACACAGTATTAAAAAGTCTTGCTCTCCGATACCATCTGACTGCTCTGCAACCCAAAATACCATCACTGCAGGAGTACTGTAGAGCTTTTCCATTTGTCTTAATCATGTTCACTTGAAAACATGAGCCGTACAAATGGTCTCAATAATGGTTACGGTAGAATTAGACCATCCAATTTCTTGACTTATGTGCTTTAAAATCTTGCCCAAAAGATGGCACTAACATTGTTTTTAGTAACATATATTGGATATAGATTTAATTCTTCCCCCTTGCTAAAGTATCTTCAAAATGGTCACAAATATATGTTGGAAGAACGTGCTTAATATGCACTGCTGTGCCAGCTTACAAGCGCTATATAGGAATCAAGCTTCCTTCACGTTAGGCTCATCAGACACTGCACACAGCAGCTATTGCTGGACCAGAAGATGCATCTGTCAAAGTACAGAGACACTGAGCTATGAAACCTTCATCCCAACCAGGACTATTTAAATCTATGTAATATGCCATACAATATACCAGAACAGTATCATACATTTAAATCATGCACTATTAAATCTCTTGAAAAGTATGCTAAGACTAGATCAACTTCATTGAACAATTTATATCCGATTTAAAATATTCAAAGACGTATTACACTGTTGAATTTTATTATCAGTAATTTATTTCAAGTTTTAAAATATTTAAATTACCCAATGTATAAGGAATGACAAATAGTTTGCATGTCTCCTCAAGCAGTGGAAGCACCTATTTACAATACTTTCACGGTTTATGTTAACACAGTTACTTTGAGTGTGTAGGGAGACCATCTTTCTTCTTTTCACTTGCCAGATCATGGCAAAGGGCTTGAAGAAGGTGGTCCCTGAAAGAGCTAAAAGTTTGCCATTGATCTGGCAAGAATGGAGCATTTGTCATGCAGAGGACTCAAGTGGGGCTACTGTAATTCACAGCAGCATCAGGGAGAAAAATACTGCTGGCTTCAGTCTCGCTCCCACTGAAGCCAGCAGAAAAAAGAACTGTGAAGAGCCAGGCCCAGCTTCTGAACATCTGGTGATTTTTATTTTCATGCTGTGCTCCTTCCACAACAGCATAACTCACACGGCTTCCAAAACACTCAGGTACGTGTTAAGATGTTGTGATAAAGCTGAACACTAGATAAAACCAGAGCAAGTGACATAAGAAGATACTGAGACAAACAGGTCAGTGTGATAGGTATGATCAAAGTATTGTCAAGCCTTTTGCAAGAACCGTAATGAAGGACAGGTTTGAGGGGCAGAACAGAGGATGTCTGAAGAGAAAGCTTGGAAACTGAATATAAAAGTGACATTTAAATGAAAGTAAGAGTTAAAGGAGGGCGATGTCACGGCAGATCTTGAAAGAGAAGTGAAACAGCTTATGCTTTATGCAGTCATCACGAGGGATGTTATGGGATCCAGGAGAGAGCAGCTACGGGTTGAAGCTGTGGTAGAAAGTGGCAGGAGCGGAGGCAGATGGAGAGTGATGTGCTGGGATGGGAATGCCATCTGTGACAGAAGCCAAAGGGAGATGGAGCAAAGTAGGGAGAGGGGAAGAGCAATGGGAAAGTGGTGGTATGGAGACACGTCAGAGGTGAAGAAACAACTAGGACTGGTGCAAGGGAAGTGAGAAGGACCTATACATACTGGGCTTCTCCTTGTGGGCACCATGTAGCAGCTCTAATCCAGGGACGTGTCCTGGCTTGTATTGAATTTAGCCCCCAAATAAGGAGAGGGAGTATAAATCACTCCGACATGATGTATATATATAGCTTTTCACTCTAAAAAGATGTACCACTAATAAGGAGGGTAAGGAATTGCAGGAGCTGCCTCAAAGCACATTTAATACTTAACACCACTTCCTTACAAAGTTGAGGTAATTTATGTCCCCAGCCTGCTGCCCTTCTGCTCACAAACCCCTGCTGAAGTCAGTTACAGAAACACAAGGAAAAGGAAGGTGAGCTTCTCGGGGAGGGAAGATGACCCAGTCGCTCACTTTCAGTTTTTGTTTTAGTTTCCCAGAGACAGAATCAGGTTTCCTTTTAGACTTGCATTGTTGTTGTTGTATCTGGAGCAAGTCAACTCTCATACCACCCCCCACCCCCCCCACCCCCCCCACCCCCCCCTTTAAACTTTATTTTTCTTCATGGGAGGAATTAGTCAGGGAAAAAGAGAAGTGAGGATGGATGACTGAACTGCAAAATAGTAACAGAGGCATCACAACGAAATCGGGGAATTTACAAAAGTGAAAAATTAGATACAGCTACTGAGACTGCCAACCACAGGTGGGTTCTCTCATATTAACATAAACCCCCTCAGTTAAGAGGAATCAGAAGAGCATGGTACCAATTATTGTAAGCTGCCATTGCCACTCCCGTCGAGGCTCTGTTCAGTCCACAAGAAAAATCTCATGCTGTGTTAGAAGGGCCTGAAAATCCCCAAACCATTGCTGGGAAACTCCCCACAACAATATCCCTGCACGCAGAATTCTTTTGTGCTGCAACACAGCGGATGATCTAAATGCAACCAGTTGCTTTTGCATAAAAGTAGAGGTGCTCATCTTGTTACAACCCCAGCAAGCCATCATGCAGGAGCACACCTGGAAAAAAAAAAAAATCTCCTACAATAGGGTGCTGGACCATAACAGGCCTCTGCCACCCCTTCCACCCCCTCGGTTAATGAATTTTTCAAAAACCAAAGGGAACTGCCATCCTAACAACAGGAACTGGACAATTTGCAGTAGGTGCTACGCATGGTAGTGCTAGTAGCAGCAGGAGTGCCATGAATATGGAAGTGAGGAGCTAACAGGAGGAAGAGACATTTGGAGAGAAGTAACCTGCTCAGCTTCTCATAACAAAAACTAGTTTTAAAATCTTCAGCAGTGAAGCAAATGGGTAGGGTGTCACTGGTTCAGCTGAAAACTCACTTGCACCTTATGGTCACCATCTGTGGTGTGGAACGTTTTCAACCTTGACAAAGCAGATTTGTCCGAGGATATTTCCGCTCTTTGAAATAAGAGAATTAGCTGTGGTAAAACCGGAACCCGTGTTGGCACATCTACACTCAGGCGATCTCTGGAAAAAAAAAAAAGTATATCATTGCAACAAGCGTCTGGTTGCCAACCTGTAAAAAATAACACCCCGCCACCCCCGGCCAGCTCCAGCTGTGTCAGTGCTGAGCAACACCAAAGGTCACTGCCTCTTCCTCCTCCTTTTTAAAATATGAAGTGCCTTTTTAAAAGCTCATGAGGAGGAAGGCATATGCAGCAGGTGGTCACATCTGTGCTCATCTCCCTCCGTCCTGAACAATTTGCTCCCGAGTGCTCTCTGCAAGGAAAAGGGTGGATACTCCAGGGTGAGAAAGGAGGACGAGGGTGGGTGGGAGAGGACAAGGGCAGGCACTCCCACTCACATCTCAAGGAGGAACAGAGATCTTAAAGCCCACGAGCTGTTCACCCTCTCTCTTGATCTCTCACAGCGTAACCACTGTGGGAGAATTCCCCCAGAGCCTAACTAGCTGACAAGCACAAAAATCAACATATGTTTCAGATATGCATGCACAGCCATGCTCTCTATCGCTGTTGAGATGGAAAAGACCACAGAAATATAAAACATAGATGGTTTCCTTTGGATTTGCCCTTCATTTGAGAATTCTTCATTGGCTGTAATTGCATTCATAATAGTGCCGCGTTTGTGTATTTTTCAAAGGACTGAGCCAATAATCCAAATGATGACTCCAGCTCTGGACAGAGCCTTTCATTTCAACTCATTTAACATTTTAATAATTCTTTAAGTATTGTAAGGTTCCTGCGTCAAGCTGGAGGGGAGCACTGCAGACCCGCAGCTCCTCTCTCCTCCTGCTAAGATTTTCCATTGTGACTTTGGGCAAATCATTTAATCCTGGGCTTCAGTCCCCTCAGCCTACAAAACGGGGATCAACTGGCTTCCTTATCTCAAAGGTACATTGTGAGGATAAATTTGCGCATGCAATTACAGATCGTGTTTTTGGGTGCCAGCAAATACTTGCCCAACTGGATAGATCCAGTAGGGCATTTTGCTTCTAAAGAGATAATGATGCTCTGCTTTCCCTGGCCACCACCCTGAATGTCACAGACATTTTAAAGTTTTGACTTTTGAGGAACTGCACGGTCAACTACTACCATAGCTAAAGACAAAAAGTTTAATCTGTTCTACCCAGTTTTAATCTGTTTTATTTTTGCCTGATTCTTGAATTTTAGTTTTTCCTCCAAGTTCTCCCATCCCTCCCTGTAAAGAGGTGAAATCCCAGTGAGACACATGAGCAGAGCAGAGTAGCATTGTCGGGCTAATTAGAATCCAATTAACATAGTCAAATTTAACCACTTCACTTCCAGTTCTGGCAGGCGATGTGGCACACTCCAGCGGCGCAGGAAGTACTGTGATGCGAATGAAGCATCACGAGCTCGAGGCAGCCAGTAGAGACACAGGACGGCAATTGTCTGCCTGCAGAAACCACAAGAAAGGCCCCAGCTCTCACCATCAAGAGCTTCATATGTAACTCCGGCCTTTAAAATGTGTGACAATGACTCAGAATGAGGAACACAAGAAAATCTGCCGAAAAAGCAGTTTGTCACAATGTGGGATTCGTTTCTTCAACAGCTATAACCTCAGTTTCCTGATTCAGCAACTTTGATGCCTATAAATTAAAGAAATAAAGTGAAACGGTGATGTGTTTGCATGGGATGGAGGTAAAGCTGGGTCCAAAAGGAAAAGCACTTTGTCGTCCAGGAAATACATCGCAATGTGCCTGGATGCAAGATTAGTGTCACTAGTGAAGTTAGGAGAACCCTTGGATGATCATTAGGCTTACCAGTACCTCAGTAGGATTGAAATATGGGCAAAGTATCAGCCCGGCAGAAGTCGAGGCATTACTTCCAACCTCTCACCAAGTGTTTTTAAAATGCCCAAAGCCCAGCACTGGGGGTGAAAAGCAAAATCACAATAGAACAGATAAATAATAAATTAAATAACATGTTAAAGCCTCCTGGAAATGAAAACTGATTAGCCAGATTTCACAGAGGGTTGCAGTTCAGTCTGTTTCTCATTTTTGTTTATCTATATTTAATACTGATAAATAATGTTATTTCATTATGAGTCTTTGAAGGGTGTTTCTCGCCTTTCTTAAAGGGATAGTCAGGCTTAAAAAAAATCATCGCCTATGGATTCTGGGTTAGTAAAATAGAAAAAAACACACTTCTTTTTCTCCACTAATGATGCTTGCACGTTTTCCTGCACTCTGTTTTTTCCTGACTTTGCAGATGCTAGAAACAGAGCTCTACTAAGAGCTCCCATCTTCTCCCCATATTGAAAACCTGGAATATTGACTGCTGCTGAACTTAAATGTTGTGCTTTATAACTCATTTTATCACCCTCAAAGATAAGAGAGGAAGGTCCGAGAGGACCAGTTCAATAGCTTCTCGTCTCACATGGCCCATGTGCCCCTGACACCGGAGGATGGGGAAGGAGTCACCCAGCCCTGCCGTGTAGTTTCCCTCCAGCGTTATGCCCAACCCCATCAGATGCTTCAATTTGCAGACATAGGATGCCAACATTAAAAAGCCACTTCTCATATAATTAGGAAACAGTGACCAGCACTGGCAAGCCTTTATGCACCACATGATGACCCTGATCCTACACATCCTTGCCCAGCAAGCAGCAGACCTGCCCTGCTTCCAGCTGCTGGAGATCAACACCACAGCCTGGAGGCGGGCAGGTGAGAAGCTCCCCTGCATATCCCTTCATTAATTAAAAGACATGTAAGGTGAGAAGGGGAAGCATGTTAATGGGCATTGGCTTTAGATGAAGAGATGGAGCTTTACAGAGCAGCAAAACACAGGCGAGAGTTTTGGCACCGCGCTCCTCCCACAAGTCACCCTCCTGCTCCCAGACAGTAATTTGACAGCTACGTACCATGACTTCAATAATGCAGAAAACAGCCTTGCATTTCCTAGAACTGCTTAACACTGTTTAATTGTGCTAATTTAACCCAGGTGGTCTCCACAGCAGTCGTTGCCTTAGGCCTGGAGAAAAGCAGGGAGGAGAAAGCAGTGAATTTGCTGCATTCGTGCATGAGAAGAGTCCAGAAAACCGAGTTGAGACGTGCAGAAACAAGGTGTAGTAATTGCACCCTTTGTTATCAGCTCCTGCAGAACTAGGGGAAGGTCTCAGCACAGGCAGCCTTCCAGGCAAGCATCCTCCTCTCCATGGTCCTACACGTGGGGACACCTGGGTGCTGATGGAGAAGTTAAAAAGACCTGTGGAGGCTACGGCTGGGGACAGTGCAGAGATATTTCTTCTGTGAAGGGTGTATTCTGAGTTTGTCTTTGGATAGAGTGTATTTTATGGGCAATGTGCTTATCAGTGGTGGCTTTGAGGAGCAGGATGCTGTAAACTGTGGACACTTTTTTGCTCACAGGATTTTGAGGTGGAAAGCACTGGGATCATCTTTAATCTCTGGGGAGCCTGGGTGAGTATCTGTTGTGTAATATAGCTCTGCTGTAACCACCAGCACATCAGCGGGTCGCTTTTTCTGAGCAGGCGCATGTGCTAAAGTGGAGAGGAAGGAATGTTGTGCCAGAGGTCTTTTATCTGAGTAACTCTTCAAGAAGGAAGATGGGTGGCCCTCAGGAGGGGTGCAGATAGTGTTGCCTGGGGCTGTGTGGTGGTGGTTGGTGTTGCCAGACCTGCTGCTGCATCCCTGGCTTATGAGCTGGAAATTGTGTTGCTGAACTAGGATGACCTTGTTACTCCAAATGGAGCCACTTTTTCTGCCCCCAGAGTTTATCCAATTGTCTGTTCGTTTGGCAACCTGAGCAGAGCAGTGTCTCCAGCTGGACTGCTGGATGTCTGAAACTAAGGCTGTCTGTGAGCAGATGGGAATGTTCCCATGTTTCTGTCTCCAGCTCTCAGGGACCTGACTGAGACTCACAGTACTCAGAATGCTGAAGGAGGATGCCCAAAAAATTTCACAGCAAACGCAGCTGGAAAGCAATCCTTTTTTATTCAATTTGGATTTCTCGGGCTGTTTCTCAGCCTGAAACCCCGGTCTGAATCAAGTGATGCACAGTCAGGAAGGGTGTTGGATTCCTGCTCATTTCTGTGGTGCGCTCTCTGTCCTACTTCTCCAGCAAGTAGGACATCTGAGATTTATGGTCACCCTAGTCTCCAGCTTCAATCTCCCAACTTCAGCCCCAGCCCTCAGAGCCAAGGCTGAGCTCCAGGTCAGACTCTGAGCACTCTGCAACACTGCAAAATATTCCTGTGACCAGGGAAAGAAAAAGCAAATGGAAATACAGCTTTGTAATTCAGCGCTGGGAGCGCTTACAAGGACAGGGGACCCTAAGCTGTGATCCCTGCTACCTTCAAAAATATTATCTTCCCAGTTACTGAAAATGTCTGTCATGGGAGCAGTGGATTGGAATTTCCCTGTTCCTAAATGACTGTGCTCACAGCCATGCTCCCTTACTGTTTTTCTGTGCCATTACAGTTTCAGGCATCATAAGCCGTGCCTGCACCATCCATGCTTGAGTCCAGGATAGACAGAAAACTGACTAAAGAAAATTAAGCTCCACCTTGATGTCCTACTTTTCTCAGGCTATGTTTTTGCAACTTTGTAGCAGATGGTATGTCTTAGGTATATCACTTTAGAGATGCCAAGTGATGTACTATCTATCAGTGTTTTTATTTAATGAGGAGGGAAATTCTGACTCCTACTTACACTTGGGAAGCTGCAACACGGAGACAGGTGTGATGCTATTTCATACTGCTGTATCATCCACCCAGAGCTCTCAATAGCTATTTTTAATCTGGACACTAAAGGAACTATTAATTAGGAAAACATATCTGGATGCCTAATAAAAATTGTAGAGACTATAATGGTGTATTATAGCATCTTAATTTTCTTCAGAGACTACAATTAGCAGTGAGTTGGTCTGCACTATGATGATTTTTTTTTTCTTCTTTTATCTGACAAAATAAAGGTTGCAAATGTAGGGCAGCTGAGTCATAATGGGAGATGTATGGGATTCCAGCCCAAAGCGCTTTACGTGCGTGTCCAGTCAATACACTTAAAAGGAGCCATTTTACTTAAAAGCTGATGCCTCTAAAGTGAAATGTGCAAACCATTAAAGGGCTCTATGGCACTCGGTGACAGCTTTGCTTTTAACTGCAGTAGGACAAATACCAGCATTTAATACTATATGGTATTATAATTCAATAAAAGAAATGAAACAAGGTACAGCTGAGCAAGGAGGAAAAATATAAGTAACTGGGCTGTAGTCACTGTTTTTAAAATGTGAAGTAGGTGACAGCATTGAATGCAACTGCTCATAAAATAATGCCACGGCATTTTGCCATTTACATATAGCCAAGTCCTTGGGTTTATATCTCAGCTTTAATGTGGCACAATAGTTTCCATTACCTGCATATCAGATCAGAGATTCTACATTTCTGGTGGACTTTCACTGCTGAGGTGATGTTACCCAATTCTTCTGCTTTGTGGGACCACAAAGGAGGACGATTGCATCGGCACAAGTTAACTTTATTTTCCTTTTCACAATGAAATCAATTTTTTTGAGTGAGTGCTTAGATGTGTACTTTTACATAGGAGAATATTTATTAGTGAAACACATTTCTTCTGTACAGGGACTTGATTATCAAGTCAGCCGAAATCCATAAAGGCTAATTGAACTTGAAATACTTATTTCTTTGGTGTCCCTCTGTCACATCTGAATATAAAAGGTGGGAAGTTTGCCCCTGAGGAACTTGGATGAGGTTCATCCATGTCCTTCTAAGGAAGCAGAAGACAATACCAATCTTGCTGGACCTCTACAAACAGCAAGTGAGCAAACTCTTTGCAGTGGGCGTTTTTCATTAGAAAAATGTAGCAGAAAGGGCAGAAAATGTAAAAAAAGAAAAAACAAACAACAGGAAAACACTAAAAAGTAGTAATCAGCTGAAAGCGCTATGTGAAGTGATCCTGGAGCTGATGACCTTAAAAAAACCAAAAAAACCAAACAAAAAAAAACCAACAAAAAAACCCCACCCTAGCACCAAAGTAAATCTCACCACTGCCATCATTGCTGAATGTACCTTTCGTTTCCTCTCCACAAAGCAGAGGTACAAACCACTTGGAAGTCAACCAAAAGCATCAGCGTCTCCCTGTTGTTGACGTGGGTGGGAAACCCCCTTCTGCCGTACAAGTCCTCACACGGGGGCCGTTGTGATCATGTCTTGTGGGGGAGAAGACGAGCAGTGGATTCCACCTGGCTCCCTTGAAGCCCGCTGGGTGCCGCAGCGTTGATGCTCAAAGGGTGCCCAAGCCTTTGGTGCGGCACACTGGGAAGGCTGTGGCAGGTTCTCGGGGCTGTCACTGCCTGTGTCAGTACTGCAGCCTTGTGCCTTCCAACATCCTCAGCTGCTCCACAACTGTAGAAAGATTATTTATTTTTTTTCTGGTAATCTAGGACTTCTCCAAGATGGATTTTTCATAACTCACTTGCGTATGTTTCTAAATGTGGGTAAGAAATCTGATGAATGAAGGAGGAAACGGGATCTGTCTGAGGCTATGCCCCCCCTCCCCCCCTTCCCTTTCCTTTAAAAAAACTTTTTTTTCCCCCCATGAAAAATCAGCAAATGTGCTGATGTGACAGTGACTTTTTCATAAAAGGCTCAGACTGACCTGCTCAAACCCACTTTGCTGCTGGGAAAGCCCACGCCATCACCCTGCTCCTGCCTTGGCTGGGTGCGGGAGGGAGCTGGGAGGGGGAAGCAGCGACCCGGGCAGCCCGCAGAGCCACGCTCCCTTCTTGGAAACAGGGAAAGGTGATTATGGATAAGCTGGCGGATTTGGGCCGGAACCAGATCTCAGGGACACTTAAAGAGGTTTAGCAAGCTGAACGTCATCCATTTTCTGCAGCCTGGTCCTGGGGTGGGGAACTAGTCCCCCATATTTTCACAGATGCTTGCAAAAAAATATAGCTTAGACTTGGTGAATATTAGACACTTGGTATTGTGTTTTAAATTAATTCTTCTGCCTATACCTTCATCTGCCGTGGTACGAATGAACATTACAGGCTGAACATTAGATATTTATGTTCATTTAACAATCTGTAATAAGCTATTGGGGCTGATTTTGACATGTGCATTGAAGTTATTGCTTTTTTATCAATATCACGGTACATTTGTCAGCAGAGACTGATAATTGTATTGCTATGTATATAACCGATCTTGTAGTGTGACATTCTCAACACTGTGCACAAATTGAATACATTTCGTCTTAAATGCAAGCCTATTAATTAACATCAGAAAGAAACAGAGAATTTTAAACTGCCAACTATGGAGCATCTCTGAGCAGTGTCTTCTCTGGTAAATAACTCAGTCTTACACGATCACCTACTTGTCTATTTATTTATTTGGTATAGGATGCCAGAGGAAATGTAAGGTCAGAGGTCTGAAATCAAGGGCACGAGAGGCAGGACAAAAAGGGCTGACAAGGCTGCTGTAAAAGCACGAGAGCATATTTCTGTGTTAGCAGGCATCAAGCAGCATCTGCTGTAGGTATGGCAGCAAGAGTGGCTTTCGTTCCATTCCTTGCTTTTCACACACCAGTAACTTAGACAAATGCACTGCATATGTGGACACAGGTAGTCATCTGCACTTTTCAGAAGTGTCCAGCCAACTCTGAGTTTTAATTACTTCTAACTTCTCTATTAATTTCCTTCCAACCTGGCTGCTTTTTATACAGCCAATGATGAACTAAATATGAGGCCAGGTTTCAAGAAAAAGTAATTTTAAACCAGGAAATCCTTTTAAAATGATAAATATTAAGTCACATGCACTGGAATATGTGGGATTTTATGCACAAGGAAGAGAAGACTTAAGGCGGTGAGAGCACTGAGGGCCTGGGAAGGATTTCCCTGTCATAGCTTAATGGGGTTCGTAAGAGAGACGATGAGCCAGACCATGCTTGAAAACTAATTGCCCATTATTTTGGTGTGATGATGGTTAACATTAAGATTTTCTGCAGTTCAGGTTACAAAAGCAGTGAAATGCGGTTGCTTTTATCAACTCACCGAAGCGTAACAGAACTGTAGTAAAAATTCACTGGGAGAAGTTGCAGTCTTCAATGTTTGCCTCTTCTGGCAGAGTATGAAGAAGAAAAAAAAAAAAAGGAACTGTACCTTATGCCAAAGTAAAAGCCATTGCTTAGGAGTTTTCTTTGGCATATAAAATCTGTGCTACAGATATAAGGCTTCTGCCACATGAAATAAAGCAAAATGAACTCTGGTAAGAACAAGACCAAGCAGTATAGGATGAGAGGCCAGGTACTAGAGAAGCTCTAACCTTGTAATCAGCTAAAAGACCGAGATTTCATATTACAGTTGAAAGTAAAGATGCAATGTCAGTATTAAGACCAGAGACAGAGCAAAAAATAGCATGGAAGTAACTGCCAGTCATCTTGCCAAACTTACCAGGATTTTCTCTTGGTAGCAAAAGATGGACCTGCATGAATGTATTCCTGATACTTCAGTAATTTTCACAACAAGCAATAAGGCAGTGCACAGGTCAAAAAGGGACGGGGAGAGTGGGACCAGCACACAGAGAGGATACACCTCTGTTGGATGTAACCAAAACACAACACTGAGAATGCAGGTATTTCTTTCCTATTTGTGTAAATGTCTTACGGCGGTATTTTTCATCATAAATATTATTTTCCTCTCCCTTAAAAAGTCTTCCTTGTAAACTCATGTTTTGCAGTTTCCTCATTGTCAGAGAAGGGTGTGAAGGGAAAACGGTTGGCTTTAAGTAGCTAGATGAAGTAATGTTTATTAATTTCAGAAGCATCTCTTCTTATCAGAATCCACCCACCTCTGCTTCCAACAGCACCTGTCGGAACAGTTATGTGAAATTTGCCTGAACCACTGTAGTCAGTATCTTCTTGATTCCTACTGCAACGAGTTTTCCATTTAGTAATAACAATACCACCAGGCAGCGGTTGGACTAGTTAGCTAGAGAGAGGCAGATTCTTCTGCCTTCTCATTCCCATGCACAGATGGAGACGAGAGGAGGCCCGGTTTAGCTTACAAACATGACAGTGTAGCTAAAGTTGCTTTTCAACTTAAATTGACTGTATCACCTCTACATATTCTGCAAATTGATGTGACTGTGCTTCCACATTACTTGGTAATATATTCTGTGCTAATAATGCAACCATTTACAAAACACTTTCTAGTTTATCATGCAAAAAATATTAATCAGAAGACGAGCATAATCTGAGAAAGATCTTGTTCCACTAACAGCTCCACAAACAGCCACGTGTAATTTTTTCCAGAAATGACTCAAAAGATCACCTGCTAATCCACTGACTGGTACAAAAGAGCTGCCATTAGGTACAACTCATAGGAAGGAGCTCCCAAAGGGCATGACACTGAAAAGCACTGTGGGCTTTGCGCTTTGAAACCTTTCTTTCCCTCACACCTGCTAGGCTGGCACAGCTGAATTTTCCCATTCCTGTCAAATCTTTCCAGTTTAAGATGAGTAATAGTGCCAGATTTCTGAAGAGATATACCACTTAACATCGTATTCTTCAGTAAAGATCCTCTTAAACACTTTTATTTGCAAAGGTTACTACGACAGCTGTTTGGCTGAATATATTTTCAAAATGAGTGTTTACGTTCTTCCACAGCTATTTCAACTCTTTTTTCTTCATGTGTTGTATCTAAAACATGAGTTTTTATCAAATTTGTAACGTGAGTCCTTTCATTTATTAAGACTATTCTGTTTAATTGCTACAATTCACCTCATCTTCTGTAGGGTACGTGCACCATCCACCTTCAGTCTTTAATTGACTGCGGTTTTATTCGCTGCACCTCTTTCACCTTATCTTAATTGATTGTGCTGTGTCAGCTCCTTTTGAAATACCAAGCAGAAAAGACAAAGTGTTTTCATAGATTTCAAGGCCATCACAGCTCTCCAGCCTACCACCCCGTGTGAGGCAGATCGCAGACATTCACACAGTCTGCCTCAATTTTGAGTTATTGAGTCTGCAGCTCAGTCACTTGTGGTTGAGCTAGAACATCTCTTCTAGGAAGTTTTCCAATTTCAAAGACTTCAAGTGACAAAAATTATCCCACATCCCATGTGTAGCATCCAAATGTTAAATTGTTCTAACAGCCAAATTATGTGCAATGTTAAAAATTTACACCTCATTTCTGATAGAACTTCTTCAGATTCAGTTTATAGACAGATGACCATTTTATGCCTGGATCTTGTGACTAAAAGGACTTCCAGAATTATACAACTTCTCTGATTTATTTAATGGGCTTAAATGCAGACTGAAATAAAAGTGGTATATAACTGCAAAGGGATTTTTCAAAAGATAACTTGAGTACTCACTGGACAGTTACAAAGGCAATTAGTGAACATACAGCTGGGGTTTATATATATATACAGAAATATATAAATGATGGTTAAATATTTATATATATATATATGTGCACCACAGGTATGGAGAAGGGACTAGATGCCCAAATGGGAACTTCTGTAGGAAATCTCCTGTACCAGCACAATCGTTTAAAGGCTAGTTAGTCCAACGCATGATTAAATTACTAACTCTGCTTCCTTCCTCTTCTTCATCTTCTTGTGGGCATCTTGGAAGTTGTTCTCAGGTCTCAGATGGGCAAGGTGACTACATTAGGTGTTTCTTGCAAGGACAGAGAGAAAAGCAGGGCAGCAGAACTGCAGGGTGCGATGGTACAGGCGGTGAGGGAAATTACCAAACACCTCATGAGAAGTTTTTTTTTTTTAATTTATTTTCCTTAGTAGCTTGGCAACACATAATTCTCTAGTCTTCCGAACCCTGTCATCTAAATTATGTTAGGATTCAAACAGCTAGCAGACTGTAAACAGGAGAGATTAGTCATCCCCTGATCCCCAGCAATACCATTTTGGAGAGAGGGAGAGTGGCTCCTATATGACCCTGCACTGTTTACATCGGGGTAGCAGCAGGGAAGAACGTGGGAAAGTCAGATATGAGTGGCACTTCAGAAAAAAATTGAAAACATTTGTCAACACTGTGACCTACTACGTAATAGCTCATAAGTGGTGCTCAGCGCTGTCTCGCAGATGCCCTTCAGTGGGATGAACTGGAGCATCACAGTCTAGTTAGCGGGAGGCAGTCTGTTGCTCTGTTTGAGCTGGGTTCCCTCTTCACCATGGTGACCAAGAGAGCTATATCTGATCTGCTATTCTGGCAAGGTCCTCCATCATTTTTCTGTCTTCTCATCGCAAGCCTCCTCATCAGTGTTTTCCAAGAAACCTCAATCACTATACCTGACAGAGCCGGACTTCTTTCCAGCAAATGAATACAACAAGGACCTGGTGCCATTTTTGGGAAAATATGTTCTTCCCTCCTGGAGGGTTTCCAAAGGGAAGGCTACCACAGCAACCCCCCTCGAGGACAGGCAGCCTAACAGCAGCTGACCCAAGCTGTGTTTTCGGTCTGTGTATATCAGCAGTAAAATGGAGTGCGCTGGTGGGATGGGTGAAGGTGTGGCCTTCCAGTACTTAAAGGGGACTGGCAAGAAAGACTGGGACAGACTTTTGAGTAGGGCCTGTAGTGACAGGACAAAGGATAATGTTTTAAACTAAAGGACAGTAGGTTCAGACTAGATATAAAGAAGTTTTTTACGATGAGGGCAGTGAAACACGGGAGCAGGTTGCCCAGTGAGGTGGTTGATGCCCCATCTCTGGAAACATTCGAGGCCAGGTTGGACGGGGCTCTGAGCAACCTGGTCTAGTTGGGGATGTCCCTGCTTATTGCAGGGGTTGGGCTAGATGGCCTTTCAAGGTCCCTTCCCACCCAAACTATTCTATGATTCTATGGTTTCACTATGTATTTGAGCACTGACTTTACAGATACATACCAGATCATTTTGAAGTTGCTTGCTCCAAGGCTGTGAGAGTGAGTTGGAGTGATGTTACCTTTAGCTAAGACAGCTCCGTCTCAGAGGTGCCTGAAGAGTCATCCAAGCCCTGCGCTATTGTTCCCACTGCTGTGTTTTGTCTGGGCAGCCCAAACTCTTATAAACAGGAAGCAGGAGACTTCAGATGATTTCTCCGCTTGAATACAGATTGGTACAGGCATTTGAGATTGCTGCCCTTCTTACAAACAAAACTCATTTATATGAATATTCATAGCCAATTAAACTGTCTTGACTACTTAAGGAAATGCCTGGACTTACACATATTTACTGAGTGTGTGTTTAGGCTACAGGTCTTCCTCCAGGAGCTACAGATACCAATCTACTATTCAGTCCTCAAGCTGCTAGCAGGCATGTTTTTTTTCCTGAAACTCTTCTCCCATAAATACCAAATAATACTATAGTTTGTGCAATAGTCCCAGAGATATCGGTTGACCCAGACTGTATTTGTTTTCATGAGACATCTTTACGGCACTCTGGGGAGAAACCAGAGTTTCAAAAACAGAACATCTATCCTCAGACAAATCTGCTGAACTGCAGAGCCTTATTTCCTGACTTCCAGGTATTTCTTTTGGAGTGGATACAGTAACACTTGTACATCATTCTGAGTCACTCCTTGTGCATATGTGCACATTACATCCATTTTCTCCTGTACTGACAGGACATTGCCAAATGGTTTAGTTTAAATAGAGCTGGCTCTTCAGCATAATTTTTCACACACACATTTTAGCGCACTGAAAACTGAATTCTGATTTACAACCTTTTTAGAATTTGTTTTTCACCGCAGTTTATGCCAAAGATGTTTTATTCATATAAAACAAATGCCTAACATTTGTTTCATTAAGATATTAAACTTGCAGTCCGTTTGCTCCCACCGAAGATACCAGCCACGTAAAGGATTGCCAGGCCAGGCTCTGGCACAGGCATGGCTAAAGGACTCAGAAAATGGCATGTGAGCTCATCTTCTGCAGCTCTGACTAGGCAAGCCCTGTTCAGAGCCCTGATTCAGTGGCAATTAAATAAACCAGAAAAGCATCCAACCCCACCCTTTGCAGCTGGAGCTTTGTCTGAATGTGATAAGACATCATTAATTTTCAATTTGACCTCAGCCTATAATGTTCAAGTGGCCTCTTTGTTCTCATAGCGACGTTACAAGCAAGGTCTGAGTCAAGGGAACTGGAAAGGAAATATTAAAATAGTCCTAAAAACCTTTTTAGTCTTGTGATCTTGCTCCTCCTAACTTAACTGTGCACACCTTATCCATTGGACCATCACGGCTCTACGACGTGGATTTCCTCTTGGTTACTGCTTCTTTCCTAGGACAAACAACGCTGGTCAACCAAGGTGACCAGTTGTGCAATGGTAATAATGAATGTGGAGACACCGCAGCAAAAACATGTTGTGAACAAAACGGCAGGGCAAAGTTTATTTATATCAAATGTCTGTGTGTAAGGTTTGTAACAATTTACAGGCAGAATAAAAGCTGAAATTCACTGATTAAAGTGTTCACTGTGAATAGCTTGTACAGCTCTGAATTCAAAGACATAGTTGAAGAAACTGTTATTACAATCCACTGAAAAAAGAGCTATTGTGAACCTATGGGCACATCAACAGCTGTCTATGGAAAATTATTATTATTAGAGAATAGAAAATGTCCTATTTTTAACAGATAATCCCAGAATCTGGGTTGAATTAGAATGAAGGAGAGCCCATCTTTCACATCCTTTTTCATTCAGGCATTTGGCAAGCTGAGACTTTACAAAATATAATTTAGGATGTTTAAATTGCTGTTTGTTACTGGTGCTTTCTCATCATAACACCTCGAATACTTTGGCAGAGGACCTATGGCTTGGGTCCCTCTGTAAATACATAACTACTTACTATGGTTCTTATGTGCTTTAGGCTGCTCAGTTTGGGTTCACAGGGTGGGATCCAAGGGGTGCTTTAGGGTTCTTTTAAAGTGTTTTTCTTTCTGCTTTTAAGCAAATCCAGTTTTCCATCAAGTAACACATGCTTTGTACTGAATTAAAACAAATCTTCAGAATCTCTCTCCCTCTGATAGAATTAACAGGACTGGATGGCACCAGAATTGGGACTAGCACTTGTTAGAGACTTCATTTTGTCTTCTTCTCTGTGGATGCTCTGAAGGAAGAAATCTTGGGGGATTGTCACATTGAATATGAGGGAAATGGATAGGTAATACCTTGACTGTGTCTTCAAAAACTTTCAACAGCCTGAGGCCAGCACAGAAACCTGTGGAGCTGCATGTGTCTGTGGCAGGCAAAGGACAGCCTGCGCTCCGACAGAAACTCACTGGAGCTCAGCCTGTATCTCAGCCCGTCAGAAAGAAACAAGGAAAGAGGGTGGACAGAAAAATTGTTTCACCACTCACTGATGGTGCTCTGCCTTTTGTGGAGCAGAGGAAGACCTCGTGTGTTCTGGCCCCATTTCTCAGGGCACCTTCAGAAGGTGCATGAGCTTCCAAAATGTCTTTCTGCAGAAGAGAAAGGAAAGGGAGGTCGTAACACAAGCACAAAGAGGGGTCTCCAGGTGGAAAGTTAAACCTCCCAGCTTCCTGGGGTATAAATTTATGTTTGCTCACACTATTCATGTAAAAGGAGTACCCCACCTCTAGAATGCTATATGGTGCTTCCAAGGTCACCCTCTGTAGCCTCACGTTTCTGATGCATTTTTGGGAGGGATATGGGGATGCAGTCAAGTCAGGAAAGGCCTTGGTCATTAAGGAAAGAAAAACCTGAAAAGTGGTGGCATAAGTACTGCTTGCCAAATTACATAAAAAAATGAAATTATGAGATTTCTGTTAACTAGTAAATTATAGGACTTTAAAATTTCCTCTCCTGAATATATAGACTTTAGGTTATATACATCAAGTAAATGACCTCAAGGAATATTTTTGCAATAGACCTGAACTATTTTGTGTAAGTTTAAGGGTATTGGAAAGGGAGGGATGATGGATAAACTAGTTAATGTTTGGTGACTTCCAGTCAGAGTCAAGCACAGAAACTAATGAAAAAAATGTTTGGGTTTTTTAATGCTGCCTATTAGACTTGTAGGTGTATGTACTCTTTCTGGGGGGAAAAAAAATTAACAAATTGAGCATGGGTTTGACTAAATTTCAGCTTCCTGATGAAATATGTTCAGACAATAAGGGAAAACAAGCAACATTATCTAGGTTCCACCACATTATGTGACCTACATGAACAGCTCAGGCATATCAGGCAGAAACTGAGACCTGATAACACTTTATAAATACCCAGATGGGGAAAAAAAAAGTACTGTGAAATACTTCTACAGACAAATCACATTCTTGAGCAAATTTTCTGCTGGTCAGTGGGCAATGCTGGAACCTGAACCCAGCACTGAGTTCAAGGTTTTTTTCACTTCTCAGCGCAGGTATTAATCGCAGCAAAGCATCAGTGATCTGGTCCCTCTGTGCTGGAGTGATTATCACTGAGCTGATGGATGTAACTGCAAATGTTGTGAAGAGTCCTTCCAGATCTGCACTTTGTATTGCAGCTGTTAATATATTGTTTTATTGCTTTGTTTTCTTATCCAAATTTTAGTTGCCTGAATGACATATTAATTAACAAAACTCAGAGTGGGTTAATTCAACAACTGGCAGGCTTATATTTATCATTGTTCTGTAATACTACCCAAATGTCAGCATTTAGTTTGAGGAATTCCTCTGAACTAGCAAACCAGAGAATAATAAAGATGCTATAATTTTCTTTCACCAAAATAAACAGAATATTTTCTTAGTTAATTGTTTACATGTCTTACTCCTGTCACTTCTTTCCTTTCATCCTTATTCTTCTTGTTTTCCTTTATTCACATTTCATCTCTTGAACTCCTTATCTCTCTAATCCCTTATCCTTTATGTTCTTGTTTTATCTCTCATTCCACCATTTTATTCCCTGTTTCCTAAGCCTATCTCCCTTCCCATGCTAGGCTCCCCAGGCTTTAAATGCCCTCTGAACCCTTCTTCCCTTTCCCCTAGTTCTCTACCTTTCTCTTCTCTTTCATTTTTCCTTACAGCAATCTCTGCAGAACAATACTAGAAGTCAAGCTGGCAAGCTGACAAAAAAGAACAGTTGGAAAGAAAAGTTTACTCAGACAGGCACATTTCTTTTTTTTTTTTTAAAAAAATATCTATAGGAAGGTGTTGCCAAATCATCTGCTTTTTCAGATGTGAAACTTTTAGCAAGGCTTTCTGCAGTGCTGATGTGAGGGAAGGAGCAGGAAACACTATCAGGTTGCCAGATGACTTAAGGACAGTGAGGTGGGATTCTTAAATGCACGTGATAGCAGTAATTCAGGATATTATTCCTCATGTAAAAATAGCTATGCAAAATTAACACAAAGGCTTTGGTATAAAAAGATAAAAGCCAGGAAACTCAGAGGCTGTGCAGCTCTTTTTATCTCGTTTCATTTTGGTTAGGGGATTGCAGGGAAACAGCAGAAGAGATAGAGTGTTTACATTAAGGCATCTGGGCCAAGGTGTAGGTACGACAAAAGGTTATTGTATTCCTGCTTGTCAAATGGGTGGGAAGAGAACTTGAGTGTAAAGGAGGTGATCTCAGGCTGGGGACACACGGACAGAGATGAGAAACATGAAAGGCAAATCTGGAGTAAGTCACGCAGCGGCAGTCACCTACAAATTAGCAGGCTGGATGTTGGCCGGTGGGCCTGTGAACGAGAGAAAATTTCAACTGTGATTTGCACAGGAGTACGTTTGTTACTGGGGGATAGAGCAAACTCCTTCAGGCTTTGCATTATACAGTCTCCGCTTTTTAAAAGCTTAAGGAAATGTTCTTTCCCTGTTCAACCAACTGAAGCCGGAGCAGCTACAGTTGGCAAATATCTATTAGATTGCATTGATTTATTCTGGATTTGTATTTTGCTTCTGGAAATAAAATGGTGATGTGAAGAGAGCTGTAGATGGGATTTCTACTCCCATCCCCACTATCCGAGCTGATGACCCTGAGCCTTGACTTGCATTCCTAATAGGATAGACCTTCTTTTGTAAGAATTCTTTAGCACCTGTAGGTTATGAGCTCAATTAGCATCTATATCCTGAACTGAGCTGAGTTGCACAAGCTTTTATAGAAGTAACAACCAAATGGCTAATTAGGTCAAATTTGGGGCGTATCAAACTTGACAGTGTCTGGCTTACATCACTGTGGATTTACATAATGGAACTTAACGGCGCTGAAGAATCTGTTGTGTCAACTCTGATGACTCCGTGGAAGGTATTTTCCATAATTTCCTTTAAAACATAAAATACTCACTCAGAAGACTATCTTCTCGATAACTTTTCCATCTGTACTGCACAGTGCAGGGCCTATCACTGCTCATTGCTTGGGCTACTAAGACAGCAGTATTTCAATCAGTTATCTTATTTTTCAGAATTCAGTAATCAACGTCAGCAACCAATTGTTTAACAAATTTCCTTTTTAAAACCAAAGCCATTTTTCAGCTAAACCTGACCTGTTTTTTTTCAACTGCAAAAGCTTTGGAGAGACGGCAAAACCCACGAGGACTCAAGGTAAATGTGTCTGGCAGTCTTTTCCAGAGATACTACCTATCAGCAAGCAATAAAAAAAAAAATATCCAAACAAACCAACAAAATCTTAAGTTAATAAAGTTTTATATTCTTACTGTGGCTTCCTCTGTCTTCTAGCAGCCCATCCTGTACATCAAAGGTCACAAAGAACACAATGAGTCACTATCAAAACTCAAAGAATGCTTCGTGAACAATTACTATACATAAATTGCAGCCTGGTATTTCGTTTCTGTGCCAACTCACAGTAATACAGCCCATTTCCTCTTCATTTTTTTCCCTGCAGCTTTTGTCCGTAATAGCAAACAGCTTTGTTAATCTGCTCACAGAGCTTGAATTTATTTTTTTGGGGGTGTACTTATACCTTTGCCTTTTTGAGTACTGGGAAGCAGTGCTATGAAGTCTTTTGCTACAGCTCTTTAGGCAATGTTTCTTTGGTGTCAGAGACTACAATAACTTTATAATGCTGCCAGGCTTCCTAGCCAAAAACATCATTAAGAATACTGAAAGGGTCCCCTCTGAAACCCAGTATCGAAGTGTCCCCCAGAGAGGAATCAGTCATACATTAGCTCATGCCTAGCAGAGCAACTGAGCACTGGCAGCTGTGAAACCTGTGTGGATCCCTTAATATTTGCCATTGTTGGGAGAACTGGTCTCAGGATCCATTCACCCCGTTCAGAGGCCAACATGGTACCTTACACACTTTTAATACCACGCATGAGGGACAAAATAGGCCTTCTGTTCAGAGACGAAAGCATCTTAGCAATTGTCAGCTTTGGCATTTCATACTGCTATCCTCAGTTTTCCCACTTTTGGCAATACTTTCCAGTGATTCTTGCTGCAATCCCCTGAAAGAGAAGCAGAGATGTTCATTCACTTGTATAAGTTTAATATCTGAGAAATAAAAAAAAATGTTAAAAATTTTGCTGAATAAATATCATAAAGAGAAATAAAGGAGAATTGTTTTTTCAGAAGATATGATTTATATGTGTGTGCATGTGTATGTGTGCAATTAAGTAATGAATGCATACCTAGGTTTATACTGGCATTGTGTTACTACCTATGCACTCGAATTCTGCAAACTGGTTGGGGTTTTTAAGTAGTCTTCTGGTTAATATTTATTGTCTTTAATGAGCAGTATTATGGACTAGAAAATTGGGATGACAAATAGCAACAAATGGCATTCTCTCAACAATTCCACAATAAGAAAAGAGGGAAGTAAGATATTATCAGCTAGTTTCCTTCTGAAGAGAAGGTTAAATCAAAATTCTTTGGTTTAGAAAATTACAAAGCAAAAATACTTCAGACTACTATTTTACCTAGCATGGGAGGAAGATAGTAGATATTTTTAATGTTCCTAAAATAATCACATCCTATTGTACCCAGCTGTAGTAAAAGGTATTTTGAAGTAAAACACTGGGGTTTTTTGCCTCCTGTATTGTGAGAACTGTTCAAAGGCCCTTTTGGTTCATGATAACAGAAGTAATAAAACATGTTTGAGGGATGTATGCTTTGTCTCATCTGGCCATCCGCTAAAACACAGCACTCACAGTCTGGTCCAGGGCTTTGGTTTGTCTTCAATAATATTCAGATCAAGTACTGACATGAAGAGGACTCCAAGAAGGGACAGTGGCTGTCCTTACAATACACTCAACAAGTTTGGAGCCTAAATTTTCATTCTTTGCTCTGTTATTAACCTTATGCATAAACTTGTATGCATTTACCCATGTAGTTTCCAGTTTGCAATCTGTAAAAAGGAGATGGTAGCACTTACATATCTTTGGGGATTAAGATCTAATCCTGGAGGGGCTCCAGGCTGGCAGCATTTTACGCTCACAAAAAGCACCACTACAGCAACTGTGAATAGGCATAAGTACAGACAGGTCCTCACAAAAGTGGGATACATTTCTTAAATGCTATTCTGGGGGAATAATATTATCATGTAAATCTTATAAATTATTAATTATTAATAAAAATGAAGTGTATTTAGCATCTTTGAGTGAAAGCTGCTATAGAAGGCTAATTCATAAATCTTTCTATAGCCAAATTTCAACAAAGCATTTGCAGTTTTTGTACATTCTTGGTCGATTAATTATGCAAACTTGCATATACACATTTAATCTCCATTTTGCATATGCTTATACCTATCTGCAAATTACAAGTTGCATAAGCGCTGTAGAATTTGCATACATCCAAACAGAAGACTCATTTCTGCAGAAGGACTTCTAGAAATGTGACCCCTTCTAAGTTCTACCAATAAAATACAGAAAACTTGCTGTCACTTATGATGTAGAGCAAAAATAGTGATGAAAGTGGTTGCTTGTGATTGAGAAAACAATACATTCTTTGGTCCTTCCATGCAAAAAAAATATTTCTGCTTTTTTTTTTTTTTTTTTTTCCCCTTCTTCTCTTACCCTAACTGAATGTGGGTGGGAAACAGTGGAAACAGAAAGGGTCATGTTTGCTCCTCAAAATTTGAAGATGGTGTTTTTTTCCTTTGCCACAGATGCTCCGTGCTCATCAGTTGCCGTGTACTTCTGAGAGAGAAAAAGAGAGAGAGAAATTGCCAATAACATTGGTAACCTTAAGTGTAGGCATGCATAAAAATTTGCTGAAAATTGGGTTGCGGTACATGTTCTTATTTTAGATTTGCCCTTGTTAACATCTTTTTAATAAACAGGTGCATACACTTCCCCAAGCTGTCACTGTTGTTTACCCAGTCTGCACACTTTATAAATCTACTAATGGAATAGACCCAATCATCTTAAGGATCTGTGTTTTAATAAGCTAGAGTCTCAAAGTTTTCAGGAAAATACTTTCTGGTAATATAGTTCTGCTGGATAAAAGCTTCACAAGGTTTTCTTTTAAAGATAAAAAAAAAAGTGACACAATTGCACTTCTAAGTTCAGCACAACGTAATACAGAGTTTCATACATGCTTGACAAAGATTAGCAATGAAGTGGGATGGATGGAGGGAAAGGGAAGTGGAAAGATGTAAAAAAGGTAGAAAAGGCTTTTTCTGGTGGAGTTTGAAACCAAGAGGATGCTCTCCACTGAGTGCCTGGATCACTGTGGCATAGACTCAGGATTACTTTCACTAGCTTAGCATCAGTTCCCCCTAAAAGTTTAATCCCTTTCTCCACCTCTTGACCCAGGGCAGAAGAGTCCATCACAAGACAGGGGAGATACTATTTTTGATTCCTACCAAGTGGTGAAAGATTTTCAACCAAAATCTCCCATTTCCTTGGCAAGTGCTTGACCCATTAAGCTGCAATGCAAACCGTAGCCTTGCTCCCTCAAAGAAGGAGCACCTAGGAAAGGCTGTCCTTGGACAAGGATTATACATGGTGAATGTTGAAGGGATGGACCTTCCTCTCCATACTGCAGTCTTTCATTGCAGCCACAGTCTCACAACTCATTAAGAGTCACCCCAACTCTTTGACATTGCCTTTCCCTCAAGACTGCTTGGGCAGACACAGTTGTGCTGATAAAATGAGTATTTTGATTTAATTTGCAGTAGGTATTTTGTACCTGCAAAGAGCATAAACTCTCTCTGGGCATTCCCTAGAAGGTCTAAACAAATACCTAACTTTTATTCAACTCAACATAAGGAGGACATGGACCTGTTAGAATGAGTCCAGAGGAGGATTGTGAAGATGATCCGAGGGCTGGAGCACTTCTCCTATGAAAACAGAGTGAAAGAATTTGGGCCATTCAGCCCGGAGAAGAGCAGGCCCCAGGGAGATGTTATAGTGGCCTTTCAGTACCTAAAGGGGCCATCAAGAAAGCTGGAGAGGGACTTTTTACAGGGGCATGCAGTGATAGGACAAGGGGGAATGACATTAAGTTGAAAGAGGGTGGATTTAGATTAGATATAAGGAAGAAATTCTTTTGTGTGAGGGCGGCAAGGCGGTGGGCCAGGCTGCCCAGAGCAGCTGTGGGTGCCCCATCCCTGGCAGTGCTCCAGGCCAGGCTGGATGGGGCTGGGAGCAGCCTGGGCTGGGGGGGGTCCCTGCCCGGGGCAGGGGGGTTGGAACTACATGGTCTTTAAGGTCCCTTCCAACCCAAACCATTCTGTGATTCTGGATGCCATTAAAGGGGCCAAACATCTACTGCTGCAGTGTGGGTCCTGACTTCAAGGAGTACAGACCTAATTTATTGGGTCCATCCCATGGTTCTTTGAGAGCAGTGGCTCTAAAGAAACAAATAGTTACAGTTAATGTATTAGAGAGATTAATATATTAATTATTACTTAGCCATTGAAATAGGTAAATAAGTTAAAGGTATATAATTAACTGTAGTTCCATCTCATGAGCTTTTAGATTGCATCGCTGGAGATCAGTATTGTCCAATTGTAGATGGCAAACAGTAATTGCTGAAATTTCTTCTAAGTAATACCATGGGAAGAGTTTCCACATTTAATTCTTCACTGAAGGTGTCAGTTCGATAGCCCTGGAGAATGTAATCTGTAATATTTATCTCCAGAGAAGTTAGGGGAATGACAGTAGCAAAATACACATTCCCTCTCTCATTGAAGTTATTGCTGTTCTTCAGGGTTGGATGGGTAATTCCCTGCTTTTGTTTCACCTTGCCATGGATACCACCAGTAGAGTAGCAACAGAGAAATTTCTATAAAGCAGAAAACTTTTCCGCTACATATTTGACTGAAAAAGCTGGTATGTAAAATAAAAGCTATGTTGCTATCGTAAGAGGAAAATCTCTAGCTATCACCAGCTTGGTTCATACTCAAGTCTATGACCTACACGTGAGAAGTCAAATAACCCCATGTACAACCCCAAAGCTCTCCAGCCCTTAACAGGGGTATTTTAACCCAGAGCTTCGTATGACTTGGTGAGGTTATGAGTTGCGCAGAGCCTCATTAGGTGAAGAACCCTTGAGCAGACTCTGTGTTGGTCCCAGTCACAGTGCTCCACAAGGAACTAGGCTCATGGTGTAGACTTCACCGCCAGCATTATTCTTTCTGGGAAAAAAGGCAAAAAAAGAAAAACCTTTACAGCAGCAAGATTGGGTGCAGGACAGATAGAGTGATTTGCCGTGAAAAAAGTTAGAGGGGCTCATTAGAGGCAAAGTTATGAGGCCAAGCAAACAGTTAATCCCTGTCACACAGTGGTAACAGAGTTGCCAGCCTTGAACTCTAAATTAAAGGCACTCTCTGAGTGCTAGAGAAGTGACTCTTTTTTGCAGCTTCCTCAGTACCATCCGTCTACCATAATGCTGTGGTCTTTTTCTTTCTTTAAATTCTGGGCTCGGACTAATTACTGGCAGGAAGTGCCTATTTTTATGCCATTAGTATGCAAATGAGCGAGAAGTAGAAAAATATTCTAAAGGAACTGTTACAATATCTGTCCACAGATTACTGGCCAATTAGAACATGGGATTAGGGCTGTGGGACCCCAAAAGAGTATGGCCAAAGTCTTTCTGCTTGGGTGCCTCAAGTGTAATTTCAATGGGAACTGTATATACACGGTCCTTTTCCTAAAAAAAAAAAAAAAAAAAAAAAAAAAAAAAAAGGAAAAAAAAAGTTCCAGCCTAAATTGCCTGCTTACAAATGAGCACTTCTACACTTGAAAAATGAATGCCTTCACTTCCTTGCCTCAATTTTTCTATCCATAAATTGGGGATAAAACATCCTGTTTGTCTGTGTTCCAGCACATGCTGGGGGCAAATTACTCAGCTGGACTGAAGGTCTCCTCATCTCTCACCCTGTCTGACAACGTCTGAAAGACAAAATCCTACATTTATAAAATTATTTATAATGTGGGCAACAAATATTAAAAGATTTTCAGGTCTTGCCACTTTTGCCTACGTAAAAAACAGGAAGAACTGCCTGCCTTGTGACATTTTGGTATTTCCATAGCTTGATAGTATCAGGAGTTCAGAGGTGCAGGAGAGTGGAAAACTATTGGAAAACAACTTTACTAGGCTTTTTGAACCTAGAAAATTGTGAAACAAAACACTGCATTATCCTAAGGGGATTTCTCATGCAAATCAGCCTTCTCGTCACTCTTTCATAATCACTGATTAGCCAGAGTAGGAAAAAATACATAATTCCTCAAGTTACTGGTCTTTGTGCTTGTCACAGCTGTAGTCTTTGGAAATTTTGCTTTATCACTCCATTAGATATTACTCATTTTGACTTCCCATTAAAAAAAAAAAAAAGAAAAGCCAACAGTTTACACACCAAAGATAACACCATGCTAAATTGAGTCAGCGTTACAAACATGCCTCCTCTGAGAAGTTTTGCTGGAGAAGTTTGTTACTTGCCGGGGCCGAGGAGGGTTCACAGAGCGGGCTGACACCCGCACTGCCCGGCCTTCCACAGCGGCTGCGCCGCCTGCCAGGGGCCGGTGTAGCAGGGAAACACAACTGAGAAGCGCTCTGACTTTCTCTCCAGCTTCTCTGAGGAAAAACACCTTTGTGGTTTTTTTTTTCCTTAGTGCACCTGGTGTAGGATTCCATGTTACTTATTCCGCCCACCCATCCCCACTCCCCAGGCTCTTTGGGCTGGCCTGTTCTGCGGTAGCCACAGCAAACGGTTCGTTTCCCCTTCCAGCGCTCGGTTTTCCTGCTTTTTTTTTTCATTATTTGTTTTTAACGCCCCGGTCCGGCCGCCGGGCCGGGAGGCCTGAGCGGCCCGGCCGACGCTGGGAGCTGCCCCCAGAGCAGGGGCTGCCCGGGCGGGCCGGGCCCCTCGCCCCGCAGGTCTGCCGGGGCAGGCTGGCGCCGGGCTCGGGGGCGAGCGGGCCCGGCCCCGGGCCCCGGGCCGCGGGCGGAGGAAGGAGGGGGCCCGGCTGGCGGCAGGGGGAGGCTGGCTCTGCTGCGCGCCGAGGGGAGGGAGGGGCCGGGACGCCGGCGCGTCGGTGCCGACGGTCTCCAGGCGGGAGTGAGGAGGAGGTGAGCTCCCTCTGGGTGGGGTAAGAAGCGGGGCCGCCCGAGCCAGGCAGGAGGGAGGGAAGGGGTCAGCGCGGAGCGGCGGGGCGGGCGCTCTGCCCGGGGCCGGGCGAGGAGGCCGGGGGCGAGGGCCGGCGGTGGCCGGCGCTACGCGAGAGGAGGAGGGGGGGGTGGGGGGGGCCGGGCCGCCGAGCCCCGCTCCGTCGGGCGCGGGGGGAGGCGAGGGGAGCCGGCTCGCCGCCGCCGGACGCGGGGCTGCGCGCTCCGCCTGACGTGGCTCCCCGGCACCTGCGGCGCGGGAGGCGCTGTCGGGGACAGCCGGCGCCCCGGCTCGCCCTAAGATGGCCCCGCGGCCCTGGCGGCGGCCTCCGGAGCAGGGCGAGCGGCCTGGCCTCCGCGGCCTTGGGGCCGCCGGCGGCGGGGGAGGGCAGCGGCCCGGCCCGGCTCCGAGGGAAGGAGCCGCTCCCCGGGGAGCGGCGGCGGTGGGGAGCAGCCGCTGCCGGCACGGGGTGCCGCCTCCCCCCGCGGTCCTAACATGGCTGCCCGCCCCTCGGCCCCGTGGAGCCGCTGCCTGGGCCGGCCGGTAGTCTCCGGCCCCTTCCTGCGGGCAGCGTCGGAGGACGCGGGGCCCGGTGCGGAGAGCGGCCTGGCTGCCCTGGGCCCGGCGCGGGCAGGGCTGCGGGGGAGCCGCCGGGACAGGCCCTGCTGCCAGGCCTCGGTCAGCCCCCGGGCCTGCCACAGCGCCCAGAGCCTTGAAAATGCGGCTGGGGGGGTTATTTTCTAAAAACACTTTTTTTTTTTTTAAATACAAGTTGCGTGGGGCAGGGGCCGCTTTTTGTAAGCAGTTATGTAGGGAGATGCAAAATCTGAACCCAGTTTCAGTCCAAGTGTCACTACAGCACAATTGAAGGTGGATGTGTGTAAATAGTTATGCTGGTAACACTGTCGGGAAGGATCGTAACCTTTGTAGTGATGTAGTGTCATGCTTTACAAAACAGGAGAACAAAAACATAACTTTAATTTCACAAAAATGTGTGGAGTTTAGGATTTTGTTTGTATTATTTTAAGCTAAACACCTTTTGACTGAACGCATAGTAGTGGAGGACCTGCTTAAATACACTTTGCAAGCAAATCCCAACTTCAGGAAAGTGTCTCAGATGAACAAGCCTTGGCAGGTCTGCACGAATCTTTTAACACATGGCTGTGATGACTGGAGTAGCAGACTGGAGGGAAGAAACCATTTGAGGTGCAAATGCATGCACTTTTTTTAAGAAGCAGGGGAAAGAGGTTGAACCTTACTTCATGGTAGGATTTTCTGGTTGATGAGAAGTGCGTGCATGTTACGGTGTTTTGGAGTTTAGCGCAATAGTCAAGTAAAGATGAGTAGCGGATTTTAGTGTGCCTTATAACAGTGGTGTGGCATAATTAAATAGAGCTATTTTATTGGACTCTATTAACCTGGTTAACCTTAAATCTTAACCATGACAGGGTTTTCATGTAAGGAACTTCTATACAAAGTACAATATTGAATTTTAATTGGCACTTTCAAGACCTAATGTAGAGTGTATTCTTGCTTCATATCTTTTTTTTTTTTTTCCCTTTTCCTCCTTGGAGGTCCAGCCATAGTAAAATATATTGGAAGAATACTTTCTGTCATAAGTTTAAATGCTATGAATGCAGATCACATAAATCAATTAAGGGCAGGATTTTTTAATACAGTGCTGTTTTTTTTGGATCTGTATGCCCACCACATGTAAAAAGATGGGGATCATTCTCAGTATTGCAATACCTTTGTCTTCCCAAACTTTCTGAACAATTTCCCAATTTAACTATTAGTTGGCCAATTGACAGTGATGGTAGAACCTGGGAAGCAAAACCACTGTCCAGCTCAAGGTGCTGGTGCTTTTCAAATAGTGGACAAAATTCCTTTTTCCCACAATAAATGCACAGTTTGAATTCTTGTGCAGTAACATAGTTACAACTACTGCCATTTGTTGCTCTTGGAATATTGCAGTAAAGCCCTGTGAAGGCAAGTACAGCACATAGTGGATGGGTCTTGTCCCACAGTTTAGCCTGTATGAAGGTGTTTGGCACACGAGTCACTAATATGATACCAGCATACATCTGAATTTCATTGTTTAGGGATTTGCCATGAGTTACAAACACCTGTTAAATAATCCTTGTGCATCTCTCTCCTGCGTTAGGATCAGTACCATGTGCAACTGGCACTGTTGCAGAAGTCGTGCCCGTAGCTTCCAAAGTGCCTGTGTTACAGCTGAAATGTGTCACTTGTGCTGCTAAGTCACTTAGATTCTAATGTAAAAGTTATACAACTTCCTTAATGTTGTTTTAAAACTAAAATACAGACATATTTTAAAGACCTGTTTGGCTGGAGGCCCATTTTAGAGTGGCCGGTAAAAGTAATAAACTATCCTCAAACATTTCTGCTCAATAAAATTTGAGAATATGAAAACAAAAAGTTCCTGGTTGGCTTTTTATAAATGCCTTCTACACCCTACAACTAGTGTTTGACATTGCCCATAGCTCAAAGAAGAGCCACGTGCCTTGAGCGTTTCAGGCCTCTAACCGAATTTACAGCTTGGACTTCTGTTATTTTCTGTTTTGATCAGAGCAGTGAAGGTTTATGGTCTCTGACCAATAACCTGCACTGGTGAAAGTGTCTAGATAGACATTTTTATCATCAAAACAGCACTTTATCAGTGTATGTACTTTCATTCAGGGCTCCTGGAACAAACTGCTTGGGCAAAAACTGAATGGCTGTGGTAAGCTAGGATCGCACCAAGTGCTTCCTCATGTAGAGAAGGCCAGTAGTTTCAGAAGCATTTGTTGTACCTAAATTCCTTACTCTTTGTGTGGCCAGCTGGAATCTAGCTTAGAAAAAAGAAATAAAATATACATGCTGCATTGTTTGGCTTCACAAGATCAGAATATGTTTATACGATGCAGTCCTATATAGCTCAGATTAGGAGGGCCGTTGACATAAGGCATTCCTTCTGCACTGCTGCTGAGCAAATACCGAGTGTGGAATATTATCTTGTATTAGTTGTTTCAGCTGCAAAGAGGAAGTTTTGTCCAGAGACTTGAGATCTTTCCTGGTTAAATAACTGAGTTAAAGAACTGCTGTTTCTATATAAATTGCATCCTAAACTATGTGCTCAGAAGAAACAGATATAACCTATATGTTGCTGTGTGAAGAGAATTGTACTCTGTTATAAGGAAACATGCTGAAAATATATTTTAAGGTTGTATTTTTTTATTACTTATTTATATCAATATCACTAAAAATGGGACCTTAATGCTGACTGCTCTATTTGAGGGCTTCTGTGTGCTACTGCTTGAGACATAAGCTGTTGTATAGTGTCAGTAGTAACAAAACTAAGGTGAATGATTTGCTATCTTGAACAGAGTGAGTATCTCATTGTCTGGGACTAGTTGTATAACTTGCTAATACTGCTAATTTAAAAAAAATACAAAAGTGGAGAACAAACTCTAAAAATATATATGCAAGGCTGTTAGGAACCCATGCAGCAGACATTTGAGAAATACTTTGGCTACCATGGATTATTTTTTTTCCCCATTCATATGTGAGAGATGTTCTCTACCAAGTTTGTAAAGCAGTAGAATCATCTTAATCTTTGGTGGCAGAATTGTTAACAAGGGGCTCTAGAGAGCCTGCCTTCCTCTGCCCCCAGCCATCAGTAAGTGGTGCAGTTAGCAGTGGTGAAGCAGTGCCTTGGTACTGTAAGGACACATACCCCAGTGTGAATTTCATTTCCAAATAGATACATATCAAAGTATGTCTTGAATGTACACCTTAGCTAGCCATATTGCTGCATGTCAGATGTGAAAGTAAAAATAAATGTGTGAAGCACCAGACAGAGTATGAAATCTAAATCTGAAAACCATGTCTCCAAACAGTCTATTATCCTAAATCCTGGACACCATATATCTGTATATATGGGAGCATATATATATATATATGCTTTATTTTTGATCTGCAGTATTTCCTGTAGGCAAGAAATCAAAGATCTTTTCAAGTTATATATGACAATAAGTAGAGGAGCTAATACTTCAGATTGCTGATATTTTGGGTATGAGAAGCTCTTTGATGTCCAAATGAGAACTGGAGGAATGTCTAAAATTAACAATGAATTATGTAAAATTAATGATGAAGTGGCAGGGGGGTTGGAACTAGATGATCATTAAGGTCCCTTCCAACCCAAACCATTCCATGATTCAATGAAATGCAGAACTTGGAGGAAAACAGGCAAGGCAAGGCACTAAGTGTGGTTTGGTTCCCCCCATCTCCCCGAATAATTATTTGTTAGGGTTAAGACACAGAAAGAACACAAACAGTTGAGCCACATAAATCCCAAAGTAAGTTAGTGCTATATATGCAACTTTGATTTAGATGTTTTTGTGTGTATAGGTTTACATATAATCAAACATATGTGTGAAATCTAATATATATGTGATTAGCGGAAGTTTTCTTGTTGGCACTTCAGGTGCAACTGGATTAAATGTCTTCCTACCTTAATTTTGCTGAATTGTAGTTTCGCTGAATTGTTACAAGAAAATTGTTGAACATATTGTTAGGTTGACAAAAAAAAAAAAAAGAACTTAATCAGTGTTGCATCTGAAAACATCTTTCCATATTGTGTCTCTACAACAGTGTGACCAGTGTGGCTTCACTGCCATTTTCCAGTTTTGTTCCAAGAGTGGTTTTGGGCAGTCAGATGCTGTGTCTGTACAACAGGTTGTCTGTTAATGATGCTCAGTGGTACAAGTATGATATTGCCATAAATACTGTGGGAAAGTTTTCTTCTTAGATGTACAACAGTGGTCCTTAGAAAGGTTACTGGCAACAGAAAACTTGTGATGATGGTGGTCTTGATAAATAAAACACCATCAAACAAAAATAAAATGTAAGATTTCTTTCATAGTTGTTATTATTAGAAGCTGTCGTCGAGAGCTGGGGAACAACCCATGTCCCTTAAGTTCAGTTGGATTCAGATGTAATATATTGCAGTGTTTTATTCCTTCTCTGGGGTGGAAGACTTAATGAATTGATGTTCCATGATGGGCATTACTTACCCTGGCAGAATTCAGTGGTCAGGTGTGTTGGAATGACGGATGAAGACCTTGCTGTTGCCATTCAGCCTATTTCTCAATCTGAAAAGACAAAGACAAGCTTCTCCCCACTTCAGAGAACTGAGGTTTTTGGTTCGTCTTCCTGAAGCCTAATAAAAAGTATCTAATGGAAACAGAACAGTTGTAAAGCCATTATATAGAAGAACTGCCAGAATATCGCAAAGCTTTGTGCGTACATGCAAGGGTAAATGTTTGGGAATGCTGAAAACTCAGAATGGAGTCATTAGCTACAGCAATGATGGTGTGTGACTATAGTGGCAGGATATTTGGGAGAAAGAATAGTGAAGATAGCTCCATTTCTAGGACCAGCTCTTAGAAAAATATTGCCCTCTTCCTGTTCTTTCCAATCAGATTGGTTTGGCGTGGGGGGAAGAAAGCCTCAGAGTTGTGCATTCGTGATATTATTGTGGAGAATTTGACTGTGTAGATCTTGATTGTATTTTCTTAGTGGTTTATTTACTAGGTGACACCTCTGTAAATAAAATAGGAATAAAGTCTATGTTGAGTGTAAAAATAAGGTGTTTCTTCTAAGTATCTTCCCTGGTGCATATAATTAAACAACTGCTTTCGCAGAAGCACCATAATTTCCATCATTTCAATTAAGATTTTGTTTTTTAAGTACAGATCCTCATTTCATCTGATGCTCAGCATCATATTTCCTGTATATCTTTCTTGCTTTGATATTTAATCTACATACAGACATTCCAGAAAACAAAAATTAAACTAGTAGTTGAACATATTGCATTTTTTTATATTCAAGTTCCTTTCAAAGTTTACACAATATGCTGTGAGATGACTTTGCAGAATAAGTAGTACAGCAGTATTTTGTGGTTTCCCAGTTGAAAGTTTTACCATTCACCTTGCATGTCTACTAGATTGCAGATTAATACAGTAAATTTCTGAGTATGTTGCATGTGGTTTGAGATAAATTTGAGTTCTCCAAATAAACAATAATCTTGTTGGCTTTAGAAAATAATTGCTTGTCCTGATCTTGCTTTAAGAAAACTTTGACAAGAAATACGCTTTTGTTATCATGAAGTCAGTTTTCTTTTTTGTTGGGATTTAAATGTAGAGGCAGGATTTATGGAAATGACTGTAGGGTGGTGCTGTCCTAATTAGTCATTATTTCTGGTGAGGCATAAAAAATTGGGCGTTCTTGTGCCTAAAACTAATAGCATGCTTTGTATTTAATCTGTAGGTCTTTTGTAAAACAAATGGTAGTGCTAATAAGTGCAACATATACACATTTAAAGTTCTTATAATATTATTCAGCATGCTGTTCTAGGCAGTCATTTAGGTTTTTAGTTAATAGCCTACTTTTTAAAAATTTAACCATCTCTCCCTAAAAAAATGTAGTTTTATATATATCCTTTAAAAAGCAGTATTTTTTTTTTAAAAGAATAGTAGTAGCTGACCAGGAACTTGCAGTGGTAATTTTGGAATTTAGTAGGGCTTTTCTACTAGTGTCTATTCAAGGATTAAAGAGAAAACACTATGGTGCTTTATAAAAGTACTAATACCTATTACAAGTTTTTGCAAAGAGTTTTAGGATTATCTGTGTGATATGTTCACTGTTGGGCTGAGTGATGTCTTTTACGTGTGGTTTTTTTGTTTTTTTGGTTTTTTTTGGTGTGTTGACCTTGTTGAGATGAATTGCCAGTAATTGGTATTTCACCCAGAAGCGACCCAGGTGACTTATGGAATTCCACCACCTTCAGCAGCCCCATGCATGTGGAATGTCTTTCCTAATCAGGCTTAAAAGGGGGGCATTCAGCACAGTAATGATTGAAAACCTGCTTCAAAAAAAAAAGTAATCAGCAGGGGCATGTGACATGAATGCTCCTCCATGCCTTTGCCCTCTCGTTGTTAGACCACAGCTTATGCTGCTCATGGACAGCCGTAATGGCCACAGGACACTGCTAAAGCAGAAAGCTACTTTGCATGCTCCTCTTTATGAATCTATTTCATGATTAAACTTCTAAAAGTCACAACCCCCAACACATAACTGCAGTTTCATGGTAGCTGTGACATTATTTTACTATTCATGCTGTGAATTTCATTCTATAGTAAAATGAATATTATATTGAGCTTTTAAGTTGGTTGTCAGTGCAGAATAGGGAAGCTACACTTGGAGCATCTGTATGCAATCTTGGTGACAAGTAGGACCCTCTGGAAAGCTGTTACTGTTGGGGCAGAACTAATCATTCCATGTGAAATTATATAAGGAGAATTAGCTCTGACTCTACCTCATTTCCTTTCATACTGCTGTGAAAATAAGCTTAGAAACGCCAAACCTTCCCTCCTTATTTCTCTAAGTACTTTATTAAATACTACTTTTTATTAAGGCTTATTTATTGTAGGTGCTGGAAACAAAAAATAGCTACCTGTGTTTCTAGGTACTAATGGGATTTGCATCCTTGCCTAATTTGGCAGTTTTGATTTCCTTCTCGGGACTGGATTCCTGGGATCAGTTGCCGTTGCCTTCTCTGTACTTTGACTTTATTTCCCTGGTGGATCATTCAGAGTACTTCATATTTAAGGTAGCGTGCTTGATGTGATAGAAATTGTCAATCACAGACTGCCTTGGCTATTTAGAAAAAAGAGATATCAAAAGCCTGCTTGGAGCTCTAAGGAGCAGTCAAGTCACCTGCTGATTTGCCTGGCAGGAGCCTAAACTTGTACAGCCTTTAGGTTTAGAAAAGAAAACGCAGATCTCTGGAGGTCATCCACTCTATGTGAAGGCCCTGTACTGTATGTGTGAGCGTGTAGTGTTCATTGTAGAGCCAGATAAATATGTATACACACTTTCTGACATGTTCATCATAACAGGTCTTAAAAACAATCAGTGAGGATTTGTGTAACCCCTCCATAACCTAATCCATTGTTAACTATCCCTAGAGGTAGCATATTTCCTCTAATACTATTCTAATTTTTTTCCTAACCTGTTAAGCTTCTTGTTTTTTGTTTTTGTTTGATCTGTTGTTGTTGGGTCCGTCATCCCCCCCCCTCCCCGCCCCGCTGTGGATACTGCATGAGTGGGACATGATCATTTTTAACTTGCTGTTAACCTATCTTGAAGCCTGTGCCTTTCTTTAGTTATCTTTTTTTTCCTGTACCCTGCAAGCCTGTTTCCCTAACTTTCCCTGGTTGCTTAGGTTTTTTTCTGAGTTTTTCTGAGTTTGTTACATCTATGTATCCAGACCTGGACATAATGCACAACCTTAGTCAGTATCGATGATGAGCAGGATAAATCTTGCCATCTTTTGCATATGGTGCTCCTGTTAATACAGATGTGAATTAATCTTTCACTTTTTGCATTCAATTAAGTGTTAAACCCCTAGTTTCAGTTCTGATGTTGAGCATTAGTCCTACTTTTTTCAATTCTAACTCTGCTTCCCAGAATGATTGCAGCCCTTCCCAGGTAACTACAGAATTTTGCGATTGTTGTTCACCATCTAAGTAATAAACTAAAACATTCACTAATCCTGTCCTGAAAATGCTCTCTGTTATGGTGTGAGGGCCAAGAGGGAGAAAATTATTGTAGTCAGTCCTGCAACCTGTACTGTGTTGCAGACCTGACCTTTGGAGATGGAGTTGTGGAATTGGCTGTGTTGTATTCCGACCACTTCATCATCCTTGGGGCCATTTGCTGGCCTTGGTTGGTTATGCCCGTGTCCGTTTTGTACTGGGGAGCCTGGAACTGGATGAATTAAGTCAGACATCTTGTAGCTATAAGTGCTTAGGGAGGGAATCTTCAGTGAGATAAAAGAAAATGAAACACCTGGAGAATATTCATGTGGATCTGCACAGCTGAGTCGGCTCAGTTCCTTGGAGTGGTGTGTACAAAAAAAAAAAAAAATCACCTACAATTAACTGGGTAAATACACATGTGCACACTTCTGTGTCTGAGTAGCTTGGGGTGCCTCCATACACAAATGGTCATCCTTCATGGCTTCTAGATCAGCACTTAAAAAAAAAAATATCTTCGATCAAAGCAATCTCAATATTTGAAGTAAGTATTATTTTGTGACTCTTGTAGACAAGGGAGGAGGGGAAGACAGTATCTCTACTTCAAAACCTTTTATTTCATTCCGTTTTCTTGGAACGTAATCTGCAGGTGTTTTTCTTTCATGTTAGTGTTTTAGTACACCTGATGTCATCAGAAACACTTTATTTTATCCTCTGTACTGGCATTTCCAAAAATGCAGCAACTAGGGGATGCTGCTAGGACCGTGGCTTATGGTTAAGGCAGATGTGATTGCAACATCTGTGCCTAGAAAAGCTGCAGTCTGATCTGCCTTCTGTCTTCAGGATTTCTGGGCCTCCAGAAGCAGAAGTCGTGCAGATAAGACATGTCCTTTGAGGTTTTGAAATGCTTCTGCTTATGTTGTAAAGCTCTTCCTTATTAGGCCCACAGGAAGCACATCTCCTACAGTGTGGCCAAATTGGCGTTGTTATTAAATACTTCTTCTCAGACTCTCCAGTGGTAACTCTTCTCCGTGGTGGTGTTACCTGGGAAAAGGAGCCTCTATTGTTGTCTCTAGCTGAGTATGTGGCCTCAAAACGTAACTCTGCATGATAATTTGTAACTTGGAAGCTGTGATGGGATCCAAAGAACCGTTTATAGAAGGCTTTTTACCTTTTTCCTTAAATTGGACTCTTCAGTGCTACAGCTTGCAACTTCTAACTTGGAACCTTCATTAGAACTCAATCTAGAATAATAGGAAGAAAACCCCCAAAGCCTTGGCACCAGACACATGAAAATTAATTTTCTTCAATGGTTCTCCCCTTTTGCACCTGTGTTCTTGCAAAATGGGTCTTTGCCCTTGGTTTATTCTCAGTGCAGCACCCGCGTTGGTTTCTACGTGGCATACAATTTGCATATTCCTCTCCAGATTATTAAGAAAACCCTGCCCTTTTCCATCATTTCTGAGCAGCTTGTATGTCTACTTTCTGATCTCAGGACTCTCCTGCTTATGTTGGAGCTCCCTGCTTGCTGTGTTTCGCCTCTGCTGTTGCGTCCTGCTCTCAAAGGCTGTGCCAGGTGAGATGTACATGCTTTTCTTTACCCTTTCAGGAGAGCTCCTTTGACCTGTCGTGCAGCCTGTGGGAAGGGGCGAGCCGGTAGCCTTCCTGTGCTCCAGCTATAAGCTTTTTTGAAAGGACTTCACTTAACGCAATGCACAGCAGGCAAACCAGGTATGCTCTGTGGCACATCAACAGAAAATGCATACTTCAGAAATGGAAAGATATATTGCTGTAAGTTCACGAATACAGGCTGTTTCTTCTGCAGAACCTAAGTAATATATTAAAAGAGGAACTGGATGAAACATGAATACAACTTCCAAATGAGGAAAGCAGGTGGTTTACATTATTTCCTTCATGCTTAGGTTTTATGTTGGTGTCATCATAACAGCGCATGAGAGATGAATATGCTTTTCTCTGTGATGTTTAAAATTCGATTACCTGAATATTTGTGTTGTTCAGTACTTTGAAATATTTGAAGAGTTTTATTTTTAACTGGATTGTACATGGAGTAATTTTGGAAGTTGAACAGTATATTTCATTGCAGACTACCCTAAAGTAAGTTCCTAATCGTTTGGATGTATAAATACTGTATTTAAAAATGTAAACTCTGAAAAGGTAGCTAATAAATTCTATTCAAGATGCAAACTCTGTTCTGTTTTTGGCATTAACTATGCAAGCTTGAAAATCTCGGTTTCATTTTAAAGGTAGGGCTTTTTATTTGTAAGTAGCCGTTGAAATAAATTACCAGTACAAGGAAACATTCTACTAATAAACGAGGGATGCCTGGAGTTGGCTCTACTAAGCGAGACAATTTAATTCATCCATCATCAGGGATGATGTTTCTTAGCAACACAAAGTATTTTCACCCGGGACACTTTCATGAACTTTCACACTTTTCTTCAAATACAGCCTCGGTAGTGTTTTATATGACCTGAAGTTTGTCCATTTGTCCTGAAGCTCCCAATACTTTTCCATTCCCTCCAATGATCAAATGATCTGATATATGTTTTTTCA
Source organism: Falco biarmicus (assembly GCF_023638135.1). NCBI lineage: Eukaryota > Metazoa > Chordata > Aves > Falconiformes > Falconidae > Falco > Falco biarmicus. The sequence continues at coordinate 39,963,580 of NC_079295.1, read as the reverse complement.
GCTTAATAATACGCAAGTTGACTAGGGAATCATTTCACATGTTAGATTTTCCAAAGGGTTCTGGGAAATTATTTGTTGCTCTGTATAGCAAAGCTAAAAGTTATTGAAAATGTGTTACAGTTTCATAATAAAACAGATACGAGAAGTATTGGCTTGGGAGCTAGCTAAATGCTTTCTGATAGCCGTAGCCTCAAGGGAGATACTTGGATCATTTGTAATAAAGGGATATCTTTGATATCTTTTGGTGAATTGACTAGTATTCTGTTTAGATCATAACTTATGAAAAAACTGGCTTGATACGCAATGTTACATTATCAAATTGTTTGGGTGTAAGAATTGCCTTAATGTATGGATAGGATTTTCAGCGTTCATTCTTTTAATGCACTTTATGAATCAGAAGAAGCTGTTGATACATTAAGACTTTACCTTCTTGCTTTCCATTTTTTTAACACATGTGAAGCTGATTTGCTCAGCATAGTTAAACCTTGAGTTGCTGGGGAGATTTGGCTTGCTTAAGAAACCACTTCAGGTATATCACAAGTGTTACTCAGTACTGAGAGCAAGCATCTTACAAATGCAATGTATTATTTTGCTTTAAGGAAATAATATATTATTTTTGGATTTTTGGTGAAGTGCTCTGAAAACTTCTGTAATTCTGTGAATAGTGACTAAGCCTCTGCTTACGTCTTGCTTTCAGAGGAAAAGTTTTAGTGGTTATAGGATGAAAGCTTTATCAGCAGCGCATAATGATAAAGGTTTGAAAACTGTTGTGATGAGTTAACTATTACTCAGTTTATTTCACAAAGGTGTACAGAAACCACTTTAGTGGGAAAACCAAATTACAAAAATACTGGTTTGATTCTTCCTTGTACTTAAGGAAAAATCCTGTGTTGCAGCCTGTGTCATCTTAGCTTTGTTTTACTGAGTTTTCATATACAGGTGTAAAATTTTTATACATATGGATATATGCAACCCCCCCCAAAACAAATATGAATAATTAGTGGGATGATGTTATATAAAGGTTTTATTGATGGTGTTTCAGACTGTATGTAGTGTTAATGCATGAGGGAGTATTTAGGCAGTCCTGAGTTGCCAGCAAGGTCCATGCTGTCTTTGTCATTTAACTGGATGCTTTTCTGTAAGGATTTCGCATGTGAACTTGCCAGTAATTCCTGTGTGATTTCAAGCTAAATAGCTCTGGATTCCTAGAAGGTGTTTCTAGTTCTGGGATACTTAATTGCATGTCCAAACTTGGACATCTTGTTTAAGATCATCTTTGTTGCAGCGTAGGTGTTTCATGCCCTGGTATTAGCGTCCAGCATCTTGTGAGATCTCCAGGTGTTTCCTAGAGTCCTTTGAAGAATCACCTAAGTTGAAGCTGCTTCTGTTATCCCACAGCAAACAGTATCTGAACAAAGAAGAAAAGAAAGAAAATCTTACCAAAGGGCTTTGCTAGCAACAGGGGCTTTAGCCTTTAAAATGTCAAGTCTCTGAAAACAGCAGCAGTCACTTATGTCTGATGTTGCCTTACCTGTAAGTGTGAACTACAGCAGCTTGCAGAAAGGTCAGGGCTCCGTCTGCTTCCTCTCCTGCAAGACTTTGTTGCCTGTGGTGAAAGACTATCTGCATTTTCACCTCTGCCTTAGCATCCTGGGATCATCTGGGAAGCTCCAGAATCAGTTGTAGGCTCTCCTTGCCCTTTCAGGTACTGTATAGAAAATTTATTGCTTGTAGGAGTAGGCAGAGTTTGCAGTTGTGATGACTCCTTTAGGTAGTTGCAGTGTCAGGTGTCATAAAGATTTGCTGAAGGCTGGTGTTTACGCTGCAATAAAATAATGTATCTATAGTCATGTTGTAGACCTGTATTTGCATCTCAGCATATGGTCTTTTGTTCTGTATTGCTGTGTGTGTAAAGACTGACTTCACAGCTGGTAGTATATTTTGAGAAAGTCAAAGTTAAAAGATTTTTGAAAATTGAAATCTCTTCATAGTTAAGACTATTTTTCTGACTTTAAAACCAATGTCTAAATGTATAGAAGTTGCAAAGACTGCCACAGGCAAGTATGCACAACCTGTTTAGTAAGAAACCAAACCTCCCAAATACTCTCTAGAAATTACTGTGACATTCCTTTTCTAACTTGTTCCAGCGTGACTGAAGCAGCCATTGTGGTCCTTCTCTTTTACTCCAGATCGCTTTTATTCAGCTGGGGCTTCTGCCCTATTCTATGCAGTTTCCTGTGATTGGGTATAAACGTACAAAGTAATAATGTAAACTATCTCTCTGAAGATAGTAAAAGGTCTGGAGTAAGTCTCACAAATAGATCAGGATAACTTGTAACGAGGAACACACAGCAGTGTCAGAACTGTTGTAAATTTTCAAAAACCACTTTTCATCTTCATCCATCCATGATTAAAATAAAGAACATTCGCTTTATGGCCTGCAGCACAATCCAAGTTGTACTTTGCTGGCTTTTGGTTAAAGCAATGTACATATTATTTGAATTTTAGGAAAGACAATTTGAAAACTTACTATATTTAGGATTTAGTGTTGAAGTTACAAGAATAGCTAGTGTTTTTTGCTGTTGTTGCATCTTTTAATGTTCATGTGCAAAGAATGACGTGATTGGAGTTGTCACTGGGAACATCTAGTTTTTCTTGCAGAGTATTTTTGGGCAGCTCTTATTTGGAAGTACATGGGATGGAATATAAAAGATCTAGTCTACGAAATTACCATTTATGTTAAAGGGTCACAAATTATAATCATTTGGATGCTATTTCTGCAGTTATTCCCTGCCAAAATGGAGAAGGTCTGGGCAAACCGGTAAGGCTAAAGCATTTCTCAAGGTGGGAGTTTGGCTTTGGGATTCTCATTATTTAACATAACTATCTTTTCAGAGACTCAGGAACGAGATGAATTTATTGTAATTAGGATCTGGACACACTTATGAATGGGAGGTCAGATGTCTTTCTGTTAAGTGTTGTGTTTGCATGTAACTCACGCTGTGTGAGTTTGCATGAAAGCAAATGGTGGCAGTTCCATTTGGTCTGTCTCTAGTACCCAAAGCTATTTTGTGTTGTCAATAAAAATCTGATGTTCTCTACATTACTGTGCTTTATTTCCAGCCAAGGAGTAGTATATGAAAGTGTTATGGGACCTTTAATTGCTGTGGTTTTTTAAGTCTCCAATTTGAGTGTGTGTATCTGGCCCTGTCTCATTGGGAAATCTAGTGAAGCGTGCTTTTCCAAGCACATCATTCTGCTGAGCAGGTTATGGGGAGTGATGGATGTGGTCCATCACTTTGTTGGATGGAGATGCATCTCAAATGTTGGTGATGCTGTTTTGGCACAGTAGTGTACTGTGTTACCAAGGAGGATGACCAACTGATGGGACTGATGAGGTCCTACCATTGTACTTCTGTAGTACGGAAGGAAAGCCTGTCTGGCATAAATGTTTTAGGGTGTTTCAGGCCTTAACTGATAGTCCCTGAGATCAGAAAAGTAACTGGGTCCTTAAGTCCCAGTCATCCAAGAGATGTGGAGAGAAAAAAACCTTCACAACCTACTGTCACAAGGCTTTTAAGGTAAAATTTAGAGCAACAGCAGCCATCCTCTATGGCTTCCTACTGATAACATGGTTTTGTTCGTGTCCTCCTGGCTGTAGCTGTGTGTCTCTTTCTCCAGCTATTGCATATAAGGTCAGGGGTCAACATTTTTATTTTTTTCAGTTTGCTAATCTGAGCCTTCAATCCCAACTTCCCTCCTCCTCCTCCAAGCTTTTAATAACCTAATAACCACTCTTCCACATGCGCTTCTATGAAGCCTGATTACAGTTTTTTGTAACCTCTGCTGTCATCAGTTAACTATCTTCAGCCAGGGAAGTCAGGCTTTGGTTCACTGATATCCTCGCACTAACAAAATAAGAGGACACTTGTTTCCATGTTAACGTGCTTTCCAAACTCTGGAAGTTTCCTCTATTTGCTTGACAAATTTTTGTTGGTACTCTGTAATTACATTGTGGTGCTTGTGTCCCTTACCCCTGGGTCTCTTTCTCTAGGAACTAGTCATATTCTCCGTTATTTGGAGTTGGCAGGTATTGTGTCCTATTCAAAGGAAGGGGTTTTATTCTTAACACAGTCTCAAAATGTAAAAACAAAATGCTGAGCTTTTTGCCATGAATTTTACTTAAATGGATGTTGATTGGGGGGGGGAATTACCTTCAGATCATTCAGGAATTTAAGTAAAAAAAATAAATACTACGCTTGGTAACTTTTACAAACTATGTACACTTCTAAAGCATGTTGGGTTTTTTAGTTTTTTTAAAAAAATATTTTATTTGCAGAGGCTTCTGTAAGCTGTGGGTTTTACAGACCTGGGCCAGGCTTGCTTTTACAGTGCCTGATGGTGTAGCACCAGGTAGTGTAACGTGGCTTGGCTGGTCTGTCTCGAGACGATTGCAACCCATGCCTCTTCTCCTTCCCACAAATAAAGTGTTCTTTTATCTGTCAGTATTGCTCTTCTGTAATGAGGACTGACTTAACTGCTCAGTCCTCTTCTGTATGTAAGGTATGTTTGAAGTAAGGGTGATGTGGTAGGCTATTGCCTAGGTCAGTAGAGACTGAACCCTGCAGTAAACACTGTTTAGAGCATTGAATGGGAACTGCATCAGCTTAGATGCTCTAATATGAGGTTTTGGTCTGGATTTGATGTTTTGGAGGAGAATTAACAGTACTGAGAAGACTCTCTCTCGATGGGGCAGCTTAACTGTGGTTTGCAGTAAAAGAGAACTCTTACCAGTTAGGCAGCTGGCACTCTGCACCTAGGTCATCCCATCCGTACTGTGTGCTTTTTGCATTTACGGCAGGCTGCAGCGAAGCTTGTTTGGTTTATTGCAGTTTCTTGAGTGTGATACTTTAAGGATAAGGGAATGACTTATCATTGGGTAGCTTCTTTCTGACTCGGTAAGTAAGCCTTCCATTATACATTAGTTTCAGAAATAAGCTATTTTGTGTGTGTATGTATACACACACACAAAATACAGAGCATCATGAAATAAGTACAATGGAATCCCAGTTGTCCAAACAAAAAACAAGAATCAAAGTAATTCTGTACTCAGTGTTAATGATCTGTATTTCATATGAAAGGTTGATCATTGCAGGGCCTTTTCTTCTGAAGTGAAGAACAGGCTGACCTGTTTCTCCCGCAGCTGGAAGGGCAGGGGGAAGTTTGGTTGATATTATTTTTTTCAGCAAGACTATCACAAGGAATGATAGGGCCAGTTGTTCAGATTGCAAAAGACTGTGCAGCCCCAGGCATCTTTAACTATGTGCGAAGACTGATTCTGTGCAATGCAAAAAAAAAAGAGTGGAAAAATGTGGTTCAGTTTAGACTGAACACTGATTCAGGTCAGGAAAAATGGGATCCTTCCCATTGACTTAAAATGGATACGTGAGACTTGTATGATGGCTCATATAAATCAAAGTGAATGGGCATTAGATTACACATTCATCATTATGATTATCATGTGCACTGCTTAGCACGTGTAACCTGGTAAGCATTTGCCAGTATTGTATTTAACTTTAAAGACAGTATTAGAACATTATATTCTGAATTTTACTTAATTTATTGTGGTGGTCTACAGCTTGAAGAGTTTGATGCAGAAAGATAAATCGTCAAGAACATGCACATTCTGTATGGGGAGTCTGTGGGTCCCAAGGGATTCTTTACATTCGGTGATACAGTAACTCGGATATAAAACATGCTTTTTAGTACAATAAAAATCTATTTTAAATTCTATTTTTAATTCAATATAAACCTATTTAAAACATCTGAAGTTAGATATGCAAATGCTTTCTTGTGGACAAAAGCATTCTGCCCATCCAGTTGTATAACTTCACTTTAAGCCAGTTTTCTGTTTCCAGCCTCTTAATTGTTCTGTAATCTATGGAGTGCAAAGAATTAGATGTGTCCAGTGTTAAACATTTGGTTAACTTCGTTATGCTTGGGGAGATGGTTTACAGTTTGGGTCTTGGGGTGCAGGCTGGGACTTTGGCCTCTTTGACAGTTGTTTTAAATGTTGAATGCTGTTAGAGCCTGTTACCTCAGCTAACGAGACTTTCCCAAGGAAAGCCTCAAGAACATTTTATAGCATGCAAATAAGAGACTGAGACATTGTCTTTCAGGCATTTAAAATAATGTTAAGATCCATTGAAGGGATTAGATGGGCAGGGGCCACTCTTCAGAACTGAAAGATCTAGAGAAACCTGACAGTCAAGGTATGGTTAAGGATTTAGTGGATCTGCTGTGGAACATGTGAAGCATTCGGGTGAGGTTGAAAACATGGTATGTTTTGGTGGGCCAGCTCTATTCCTTTTGCCTGTTGTAGCTCCAGATGGGATGAAGGGATCTAAGAGTACGTGTGTGTGGAGAGAGCATACAGACTCTGCATCGGTAGTTCTAGGAAGCCTGGTAAGTATGGAATTAGTGTTTTCTTCTTCCCATTTGTGTTTTAAGTCAGACTATTCGCTAGTTTTGTTCCTGGATTGTCACGCATCTCATATAGCCGTTCCTGCTGCTTGTCATCCTCTGCTTTCCCTGCTTTTGTGTTACTGTGGGCTGTGGATCTGCACTTGATTTAAACCCAATAAAAATCTCTATCAGAGCTTCTGTTAGTGTTGAAAGTCTCTAATCACTTAGGGTATTTTTTTGGCACGTGAGCTTAGGAAGGCCAACTCTAAATGTGACTGTGATTTTTGAGGGGGAAGAATAATCCACGTAGTTTTCATTGTTAGTGGAAACTGTAGATGAGAACCTCAAAGAGGAACACTGAGGGGCATCCTCTGTAGGTTGTCCACAGTGTATTTGGTCAAGAAAAGAAACGGTTTAAGGAATGTGACATGCGGTTCTTGATGCAGAAAAAAGCTTCTGTATGCCTAATACATTGGAAAACATTTGTTCAAAAGCATGTCTTCCTTGTGCGAAATTTGCCCCTGTAGTAGTATTAAGGTCAGTATCTACGTAGGTTGTCTCATACATACTGAATGTGATGCCTGAGGTCAGCTTTGGTTTGTAAATGAGACTTTAAGGAATGTTTTGTCTGTTCCTGTTAAAAAGCAACTGTGTAAGTTGTTTGTTTAGAAACTTACTTATTCCTGCTCTTCCTGGACTTGTATTCAGTTCCTGATTAAAAAATAACAGTTGTAAATGAAACATTGTGTCCTGTTTAACAAGTAAAGTTTGTGGAAATAGTCCTGATGTGTTTACATATGCTTATTGACCAGTTCTCTTAAGTGAATTATTGTAAATTTTAAGGTAAATGCTTTCTGTCCTGGATGTTTAGGCAGAGTTCTCTATTCTTTATTAAATCTTGGTGTGAAAAAAGTGTTGCCGATTTTGTGAGAATAATGACAGTGTTGTGTTGTTAATTGAGGAGTATTAGTCTGTGATGCAGGGAGGAAGTATCAAAATGCTGTTCTATAAAAATCAAATAAACTGGGATTCTGGGTCAAGAGTGCAAGTTCATGTGTCCGTGTAGTTCTTGGAATGTCCTGGCTTCACTCTCTACTACCAAAAAGGTCTCTGCAGTTTCTCATGCATTGGTGTGTTCACCGAGAATCAGCATTCTTTTTCTGTATTATTTCTTGATAGCTTTTTCATTAATCCTTCAAAAGTACTAGGCTGCTCAATGGAGTCAGAATAAAAATAATGCATTTTCTTCTGTTATGTTCCACTGTGTTATGTTTGCTTTCTGTGTTTCACATAAGCATTAGTCAGTGAACTGAGTTTGATTCTAGTCACTTCTCAGGTTAGATCTCGCGAATATGTGGATGGATAATATGCTCCGTAAATTAGGTGTGAAACAGTTGGAGAAACGCTCAATCTGGCGCTATGCAGAGCCAAGTCAGGTTTGGCCTGGCTTTATTTTAGCTCGTGTGTGCTACCTTATGTGTGCAGGGCAGCCTGGCAAGCCTAATGCCGGGCTGCAGCTAATAGGCTGTCCTGTGTCTAAGTTGGTCCTGTAGAAAACTGCTCAGATGTTAATTTTCTGCCTGTACTTCTGTGTCAGTTTTGTTTCTTGTCCGTCACCTAGGCTATCTTCTTCCTGCTGGACTAGGTGATGAAGAGGTGACTTGGGTCTCTTCGCTGCTCACGTTGTAGCATAGCTGTGCGATGCTAAGCCTCATGTGGTGAATGTTGCTGTTGCAGGTTTTGCAAGTGGAAGAGTCTTTAGCTCAGTGGTTTCCTGGAGTATGTATTGTGAGGAGGTGTTTGTTCTGGGCTGGCTGGAGGTTTGCACTGGTATTCACGCCCAGAGGAGTGTCTTGAGGAGGTGAACACCCCAGTTAGCAGCAAACCCCTGTGGCTTCTGCCTGCCCCATCATCCAGCAGCCAAATTCATTGCGCAGCACCTAGTTGTTCATCAGGGTGCAGGAGAGAGGAAGCAGGCTATTTGGGAAGCCACTTCTCATCCTTAGTGTTTTGTTAAACAGTTTAACTCTTAGTGGCTACTGCTTTCCAGTTTTTACATTCAACTCAGTTTTGCTATCAGCTGTAACTTTCTTGATGCTGTAATAAAAGTGTGTGTAGGATTACTTTTTAAGTATTGCTTGGCTGTCCTGGAATGAAGGTCATCTTACACTTAACCTTCTACAATTATGAGTGTGTAGTGGTGAGTCACAGGCCATCAAGCGCCACAGTTTTACTTATAAATAGGACCAGAGAGTATTTCAACAAAACCTCTTTTTATGGATTATCTTTAAGGATTCTGCCTAAAAATTAAAGCTTACAATTTTATATTACGTAGGTAGCAAGCAAAACTCAACTAGTGTTTCTTGTGTGTCATATTACTTCAAAGTTAGATTTATTATAGGTATATTATTTTAGGCAGTGTTGCAACTCAGAGTGGCTGTTCCCTGGAAGTGAATGCTGAAGATGTTCAGTGTGACCTGTGGTGGAACTGAGCTAGATGTAATTAATTATGGAAAGCAATCGGCTTATCTGTGATGTGAACAATGGAAAAAGAGAGCAAGGCATCAGTGGTGAAGGTGCAGCTGCCTCCAGCCTACCGGTAGAGAATCGTCAACTCCTGAAAACCCCGTCTGGGCAGAGAGTAGATGCCAAGGATGGAGAGCTGGGGCTCATACAGTCTCCACGTAATTAAGACGGTTCCTCAAAATTCTTTTGCCCACTCTGAAATAATTTCTTTGAATGTTTTGTAGCCTCTTAGCTCCTAGCATTCATATATTCAGCAACCTGTAAGTTCTGCTCAAGCTGTGAGTTTTACAGGGTTTCTAACGCTCTGTTTGAGGGAGACGTTGCTGTTATTTTTCTTTTCTTTAAATTTTACAAGCATTTTATATAATGATGTTCCTGTCATGCTTTTGGCCATGAATCAGCAAAGCATTTACGTGCCTACTTTAATTGGAGCGTGGAGTTGTCTTGCTGTGCAAATGTTGAAGTCAGTGAGACTATTAATTAAAATTAAGTATCTGCATAAGTGCTTTTTCTAAAAATAAGTTGCTCCATAACAGCTTTGGGCCATATTTGGGGAGGAGGGGTTTATTTCAAACTTTGAAAATAGGTATATAATTCTCTCGGAATTGTATGATGGTAAAATGTAGCAGCAATACCAGAGGGCAGAATGTTCATGGGATGGTGTGTGAACTTTCTGCCTCATTAAGATGTCGCATAAGCTGCTATTTGTTTATTTTTAAATAGAGAATAAAACTACTATGTTTTTTGTATTGCGCAGAGGATGGTGTCAAGGAAAACTTCAGGAAAAGTTACCACTTAAACTACCCTTGTAGTAGAAGCCCACAAGCTGTACTCATAGGAAACAGTCAGTTCATCGTCTTGCTTACTGAGTGCCTGGATACAACTCTGTTTTTCTTCCATTAAGTAAAAACTTGCATCAGTTATAACTAAGTCAATGCTTCTCAGTGTGAGATTTCTTAGCTAGTTGTGGTATGTGTCACTTACATTTTCTATCTGTAGTTGCAGGCATTAAAAATACTTCCAAGGAATACTGAGCTGTGGGTTTTTTCCTGTACATATTGGGCAATTTACTATAGAAATTCACTGTCCAACTTACTTTACAAAATTCTCTGGTTTATTAATTCTCCCAGCACCTTGATGAAATAGCGTACTTTTATCTCCTAAGTCTGGCTTTTTACCAGACTCACTTTATCATGCTAGCCTGTTACCTTTCTCTTAGATTTCTTTTAAAAATAGACTTCTTACAAGCCCCCAGTATTCCCCACCTGCAGCAAACCAAGACATTTATAGTGGAGGGAAGAAATCACTGGGAACACAAAAAAGAGGAATGTATATTAAGCCGCTTGTACTGTGAGATTTGTTTGCACCTCTGCTGTCTATTCTTGCAACACTTAAGGTCTTTCAGACATGCCTTTTTGCAAATATGGATATGAAGCACTGACTGCATTCTTATGCAGGAAATTAGAAGAGACCTTAAGGCACATGATGTGAGCTAGGAAGAAGCGTTATTTGCCTGAGGTCATACAGATATTTGAAGTCAGATGCAGAATTAGAGCGCAGGTGTTTTCTGACCAGAGGATGATACTTCTGAGGTGCTTCAGTGCGATGTATGTTATTATCCCCAAGCTGTTGTTTTTTTACTGCTGCAGTTCTTTTCTATTACTATTTATCATTTATTCTTTTATTAGCAGTAGAAACCGAGAAGCATGCTTGCACGTGAATACAGTTCAGATTCTTGCTGAAAATCACATGATTGTTTCTAAAAATGGGGCTCAGAAGGTTCCTATTTTAAGTCATTAATTAATATTGTGGAGGGAGGGAGTTGCATTTATTCAGTGTTGGTGCTAAAAGTTTCTGTAAAGCATTGTCATGTGAACACAAAGCAAAATTTACATTGTTTGGGTGAAAAATACCAATGTTGCCATCTTTACTATGAGCACATCAGTAGCTCTTTATTGCTTTTAAAATTTGATTTCATTGTAGTGTGGTGAGTTTTTCAATAAACATAGTGGTTTCATTTATATAACACTAGAATTATTGTTAATGCACGGTTTCATACTGCGAATTACGTATGTAATATTGTGTCCAGTGGGATCCTGTATCACAAAATTTGCATAGTTATAGTGCTAGTGACATCGTATCTCATACAAAGAACCTAGGGACCTGATACAATATCAGTAAAACTGTCTCATAGGTATGATTCAAACAGTTTTATTAGCAACATATGGGGTATGAAGGAGCCACGGAGGGTAGTTTTGAGTGTAAGGGTGCTGGCCTATCTTTTTCAGCCTGTAATTATATCAGTCCTCTTCTATGGCATTATTTGTTGCTGCTCTGGGATTGCTGAAAAATAACTACTAATATGGTGACACAAAGGATCAGAATAAATTATAATTGTTGACTTTACAAGAAATTCATTGGCAAAAAGGCTTACTACCCTAAGCTGGGATGTCATTTCTGGTTTAGCTTCGGAGCTAAGCCACATACACAAAATAATATCTTTTTGCAAGTCTTAAGGTTTTCTGGCAATATTATCCTGTTGTACTGGATGCTTTTGTGATCTGACAGATGTGAGGAAGAAACTTATTTTGGCTGCATTTTAGTTTTTAATCTTAAGTTAGGAGAGCGCATTTCATTTAATTGATGCTAGGATACTCAACTCTTGTTCCCCAAAGAGAATACATTATAATTAGTCCTCTTCAAATAAAGTTCATCATTTAAATGTTTTGACAGTAAAAACTAACAAAAATATAACTAGAAGATTACAGTAGCACTCTGTTGTACTTCTTAAAATCATAATATATATATAAAAACATTTTTTTTACATGCTGTAAAAATGATGCAAGTTTGATGGTTTAATGTTTTTGCTAATTGGCTAACTGAAGAGCTGCAGTGTATACGTAGCTATTAGAGAAGAGTACTATTTGCTTTCTTCATAACTTTTTAAAATTCTTGTCTTTTAAACACTGGACTGAGCATTATCTCTTCGGAGAACAGCCTGCATAGGGAGTTAGGAGCGTTACATATCCTTTACTCGGAACTACCTCTGAATTCTTTCATTCCGCATTGAGGTTCAGCCTGGAAAAACTAGAGTTTGGAGGACAGAACTGGTGAAGTTTAGCAAGATATCTGTGGGGGCTGGTCATCTGTGCCTCTGCAGTGCTGGGACCTGTGTGCTATTTCCCTGATGTGGAAGCATCTCTTCATGTATTTTTCTCTATTCCCTCGCCATTGTTTCAGTGTAGGTGCGTGCTACACCTGTAGAAATCCGATGTGGAAGGATCCTGAGAATTGTTCATCTCTTGTTTTCAGGTAGGATGAAACCTGTTTGAATCACTCATGGCTTAAATATACATATAAAAAAAATGGTAAAAGAACACAATTTAAAATTTAATTGCTAAACTTCTCTCTTAGGGTTCAAGCTCTCAAATCAAAAGTGGCATGCCAGTTGAAGAGAGATTATAATTCTAGTATTTGCTTGTAACACTTCCCAGGGCTCAGTGTTGCTAAGATTTTCAAGTGTATACTCGGCAAGCCATCAGTGAAAATACTGAAGCATGCTGGGCTGAGGAGAGATTCCTGCCTGTTTGCAGTGCTCTGCCATTCTCGTAGCAGACTACTGGTACTTACTCCCACATCATGGTTTTGCATCCTGTGATGTTCCCGCATCTTAGTGGTATAACCTAGATTGTATTTCCTCTTTTTTTATTTCCTAAAATGTTCTGTAAAAAAACCAACCACCCCTTGCTGAGGTCAAGATGTGTTTCTTGTCAGAGGGGAAAATTAAGAGTAATTTGATGTGACTTTTTTTTTTTCTTTCCCTTTTATGAATCTTGACTGGCCAGTTCTCTTAGGTGTGTACAAATAAATCACCACCTGTTGGTATGGAAGTAAGGATTGCTTGTCTGTAATCCTAATTTCTCTGTTTTCCTCTCTTTTTGGAATAAGTTTTGTTTGTGCTAGCACTTCATGTCTTTGGGAGCTTGTTTGACTTCCACAAGCCTTCAAAGATAACTGCAGGTGATTCGGGAGCTATTTCAACTAGTTCTACCAGTATTCAATAGGAAAAGACCTCAGACTTTGTCAGTTTGAATTTATGTTTTGAAAACTATCTTCCCATCCTATTTCTACCCAACTCTTTGAAAGCATGGGTTGAAAACCTACAAGTTCATTGCTGTGGAGAATCTTAAGTTCTTCTGTGAAGACTGAAGTAAAAAAGTATTAAGCCTTGTCACTTTGAGAAGTAATCAGAAACATGTAATTTAACTTGCAGTTGAGAAGTGGACGGATATCAACTTCTAGGTGTATAAACATCACAATCTTCTGATCTTTGTGTCTGATGCAGGTGGTCCTCTGGCTTCAAGGCAGCCATCTACAGGGCGAAATAGTCATTTTCAGTGTGTCTCATAAACAGTCAGCTCTTTCTCTTAGACATCATTAAGAATAAACTTGTACTATTCTAATGTAATTTTTTTGGCCTTTTTTAATGTAATTTGCTTATGCACTTTATTATAGTGTTTTCTCCTTTCTGGTGTCATTTTTCTGTTTGAAGTAGAAAGTTCACACCCACTTTGCTAAAGGTGGTATAGGCGTGATTTCTAAAATTAACTATTAAATAAAAAAAATATATAAACATATCTGGACATCACATCATAGATTTGAGAACTGTCTCAGGAGCCTCTAAAACCACTCATGTTAACCGTTGCATATCTTCTAAATGTGTTTCTTTCAAAGTACTGGAAGACTTCCAAAAAGTTTTTATATTTTTATATTTAAAAGGACAAAAAGGATGTTGCCCAGGAAAGTGGATTTAGCCCAGGACAAAGTAAAGTAAAGGTTAACTTGGACTTCTGTCAGTGAAGGATTAAAAGCTGGGGTGGGGGTGGGGAAATGCTGGTCACTATGGTTTCATGATAGAAGGCTTTGTGATGAGACAAAGCTGATATTTTTTTTAATAGGATTGTGTGTCTGGCCTATGTTGTTATATTAAACTAATTTCTTTTAAAGCATTAAATTATTGGAACATAGTATTTTGATATAAAAACTTGGTTTATATGTAGCAGAGACACAGAAAAGATTAAAAATGTCCTGTTGCTTACAGCGTAACTTTGAATGGGATGTGAAACACCTACATCAAGTGAGTCTCCAGTCTGTTTATGGCCCAGTTACGCTTAATCAGTAGTTTTGTTGGTGATTTAATTTTTGCTGCTTTATTTTTCAGATGATGCAAAGTATACTGGAGGAATATATCCACAGTTAGTCATGTAGTTCAGTCATCAAAATACACTAAAACTTGAGTTGGGAAACCTTGTTTTAATAACACAGGTATGATATGAGGAGAGGTAGGGAGAGCTGGGATAGTTTAGCTTAGAGATGAGCATGCACCAACTGAAATATGGGAAATTAAACACAGGAAGTTTTTTACTGTAGCAGCTGAACATTGGAACAAGGTGCCTAGATAGGCTGTGGAGTCTCCATCTGTGGAGATGCTCAAAACTCAGCGTGGTCCTGGGGAACCTGCTGTAGTTGACACCTGGCTTGAGCAGAGGGCTTGGACTAGTTGGTCTCTGGAGGTCTCCTCCAACCTCATCCATTCCCCGATTCTGTGTGATTAGCTGTGTGGTTGACTATAATGCCATGGTGAAAGGGCTAGTGCAGTCTTTGGGTATACAAAAGACACCATGAAGCAGACAATCATGTAAAACCTTGACATTCACTTACACAGCACTGCAAGGCAGCTGTTGGTATGTTGTCTTGAGTGCTGGTGGGGTGGGATGTTTTCCTGACATGCTTAGAATGATACTGGTGGCCATCTCCTGTAGAGAGGACCTATAATGGCAGGTCAGGTTGGTGGAATCTTGGGGGAGAGGAGGCAAGGCTCACCTACCTCCTCCATCATGGGATTTGATCAAGCGTGAGGTAAATGGACCTACCTGCTCTTGATGATCAATGGGTCTAGGTGACTGTGGATTCTCCTGTCTTTTGCCTTTAGCTCAAGTGAAGTCTTCCACCCTTCCCCCACCATCTCCCAGATCTTACCAGACTAAGGACAGTATTTGGGATAAATATTTGGGTGATGTAGTATTTTGACAAAGCTTCTTAGCCTAAACCAGCTGGAAAGTTAGACCAGATGAGCTCGTATCTTTTTTCTCTTCCTTCCTCCACACACACACACCCCCCCCCCCCCCCCCCCATGCTATTACAGTTGGGAAAATTGCACTTTATTGTCTGTCCATGGGGCTGAAGCAGATAGAACGGATGGGAAAAGGTACAGCTCACCACTGGGATCCATAGGCAAGATTCCCAAACTGCTGTGTTGCAGACGTCTAAAGCAGCACAGCCTGGTATTTTACTCCTCCCAGTTTTGGATGCAGGTAAATGGTGCTTCTGATAAATATTCTGATAAATATGATGTGTTTCTTAGATGAAAAACGGAAAGTGTATAATACCCCATTTGACAGGCAGGAAACAAGGTGCAGGAGTTCAGTGGCTCATAGCCAATAATTCAGTGTAGAGGTGGAGCCCTGGGCTCCCTGCTCTTGCAGTATGTTGTCTCTTTTTTTGTGGGTCACTTGTTGATGCAGAGTATCATCAATTCCAGAGTAGATTCATTAGTTCAGCTTCATCCTATGCTTTGTGGGATGATACTCTTAATTGTGAAGGTGCTACTTTTCAGAAGACTGTTAATGGATCAAGTTTAAACAACTTTTCTTACCTCTCCGTGCGATGCCTGTTTGAGCAGGTACTCTGCAATAAAGACTTCAGTGTGTGCAATCTGGGGTCTACCTTGCTCTGTCTGTCTTGATTGTATGGCTGTATAAAATAAGGAGACTTGATGGCTTTTTGTGCCTGGTTCAATGGGTATGGAGTTCTTGATTTTAGTAAATGTCTGCTAATGATTTCTCCTGTGCTTGTCCTGAAATGATGGTACAGTTCACATTGTGCTTCCAGTGTATGGTAAGTCTGGTAAGGTGGCTGGTTTTGGGAGTTGAAGGGATTTTTCCTTCAAGGGAAGACTGGCCACGTGTTTGCTGGCTTCTCGTTCTGCTTTTTAATCACAACTTGGATTTGCATAGTGGCAACAGAGGTAGGAAATGTTAAGGTCATGAACAAGGTATGTTTCTTATCAATTGTGCTGTACTTGTAATTCAAGTAGACTGGCTTCATGTGGCTGTACAGGAGTGACAAACCTGAGAGGCAGGTGGGCCCTACAGTGACGTAGGAAGAGATGACCAAAAATGTGTGGCCAGTCAGATCTGTATCTCCTATTTACCGCCCTGCCTTCTCCCCCCAAAAATAAAAATATGGAATTCCACTGTTCAAACTAATGGTGGTCAACAGTGAATTGGGACTGGTTTTTTGCACATCTGGTGGGGGAAATCAGTTTTTCTCACACTGAGAATTAATAAATTCAGTTGTATCTTCAAGTGTAAAAGACACTCACTTGTGCATTAAAAATAAAATGAAAATCTGATCACTTTTTTGTGAATTTTGCATGTAGTGGACATATCAGTCAGTATTTTAAGGGAGGGATCCCCCCTCCCCAGTGTCTGTAACGTTTAACCAGCTGGCTTTGGCTCTCTGAATGGAAGGCTTTGTACTTCATTGTGTGCATTGTCTCATTGTAACTCCATGAGACTTTCAGCTTCTTATTTTGAATATGTGGCTGCAAGTTGCTTAGGTACTTTTTCTAAAAGACATTTATCGTGCTCAATTTCATATGGGGTAGAGCATAGGAGTGGGCCATGCACTGTACAGCTTGTGTGCATCTAAAACTGCTCCAAGCCTGGTCTGTGTAAGCTAGGAAGCCGGTGTGACATGGTGTGTGTCAGTGCTGTTCCTTCTCCTTTCCTCTTTCTTTTCCAATAACGTCTGAACTCATCAGGCATTTTGTACTGAATTTGATGGAAGAGTAACAAGCTTAAAGGTTTTAGGCTCCGATGTGTTAAATTAAAATACGTGGTCAAGTTACGAAAGACAGTATTACAGGCTGCAAGGAGGGAAGGGCTGCAGCATCTGCTCTTATGAGACAGCAGAGAATTCAAGTTATTTCTTAGATTGTGTTGCTTATATTGACAAACATTTCCTCTGGTGTCCTAATTGATTTGTGTATTTGATTCTGAGGCACCAGAAGTGTGCTAGCACTGTAATTGTCTGTTGTAGAAGCATTATTTGAGGTCTCCATAGCACGGAGATTGTTCGAACTTTTACAGTCCATTTATTCTAATGAAGTGTTTATTGGCTTGTTTGATGCTTGTGATACTCTTTTCCTCCCTTACCTTGCCATTTCCTTACAGTAGCTATTTATGTTCCTAGCGCCTAGGTTTTTCAGGGAATTCTTACTTTTAAAGCTTAGAAAATGTCTTGTTAAGAAGCTGTTTTGCAGCCGCTTTTTATTGTAAAGATGTGGGGTTTTCCCTATCATTCTTCACTCAGTCTCTTTGATAACAATAAAATAGGAATATTATAAAACTATCAGTTGAGTAGTCAGGTGTCTCTAGGGAGTAAGTAAATTGATTGCAGCCTACAAAATTTTAAAAATACAAAAGAAAAGTTTTTCTTAGGCAATTAATGCTATGTCATTCTTAGTGTAATGTAGGAAATACTTGCCTAATTTGTTTTCAGTGGCAGCCAGTGCAATAGTGAAGCCATAAGGAAAAGTTGTTGAAAAAGTAGAGTTTTGGAAAGCCTAGTTCTTGAGTAGTGCTTTTTCCTTTAGGTATTGCCAAAGAGTGGAAACACTGAAGAAAACCTTTCAAGTACTACAGTGTTTGCAATTTGTAGGTGGTATTACCATCCGCTATGGTTGGGGAAGGTTTTATACCCATAGCTTGGGCACACAGGTGGATTTTTTTCAGGCAGATGATACATGTGAGATTGAGGAAAGAGGCTGAAGACATAAATCGTAACTTACTACAGGAAATAACAGACTTTTGGTTATTCACATGAAATCAAATGCCAAGGATTATAGATAAAGTTATGAATGTATTTATGATGAATGTTTTAATTATTTGTGTCCTAAATTCTGCCATGTTTCAGATTTAATTAAATTTGAAATACAGGAGTAAACAACAAACTCCAGGCCCTTTACTACTTCCACAGATTGCTTACAGCCACCACGATGCTTTCTCGATGCAGGGGTTTTGCCAGATGGTGAAGATCTGTAATGCCTCTGAGGCTGCTTCTTGCACAGATACGCAGGGCTCACAGTAGCCTCGTGAGTTGGGCAGAGGTAAAAGTCCCATGAACTTAAAGTAGTATCATCATCTAGTATGTATCAGCAGGTGGGAGAGGACAGGTAGCACAGCCTGTTCAGAAGTGGGGAGAAACAGCCTGACGTAAAGAACAGTGTCTCTCTTGCCTCTGATCCAGTCCCCAAGTGAGTGAACTTGGTGTGATTTGGGGGGGAAAAGGAAATGTTGGTTCACACAAGTATTACACATTGCATATTTTTTTACCGTAAACTGTAAAAATTGTGTATGTTGTGAAGACAGAACTATGATTGACATTGTACAGGATAGGATTTATGAAAGTTTTTGAGAGTCTTTGCTGAACTGCTGTTCTTAGAATTGATTTAAACATTTAGGTACCAGAGTATCATTGTAACTCCATGAGACTTTCAGCTTCTTATTTTGAGTATGTGGCTGCAAGCTGCTTAGGTACTTTTTCTAAAAGACATTTATCGTGCTTAAATTCATATGGGGTAGAGCATAGGGGTGGGCCATGCACTGAGATACTACTAGCACATGGAAAGCAATAGTGGGTCCAAGGGCAGACAGGTGTTTGTTGGGATGAGTGGAGGTTAGATGGAGACCACCAGTGCCACTCTGAGGGGACGAACTTCCAGTTTGTTATTCATTTGCATCAGGTATATAGCGGGTAATTACAACCTGTCCACCTGTAACTCATTTCAAGCTTCAGTGTGCAGTTAAGTGGCTCCATAAACGTTAGTGATTTTTCATGTGTGGGCTTTGATATGCAAGGGTTGTCGCTAAGTGTAGAAGAAAATTCAGGGTGCGTCTCAGCTGTTGGCTCCTTTGCACTGTGGTGCTGGTAAAAATGCAAGACAGCATGGGGGTTGCAGAATTATAAAGTGATCATTTTGTTCTTGGGTGCTCAGGTCTAGAAGGACGAGTACCTCCAAGGACTGTCCTGTACTGTGGACTTCTCCCAACTACTGCTCTCCTACGCAAGGCCTTCCCATTGCACCTTCTGAGTGTTCAGCTTGTCTTCATCCCCTCTGGAGAAGTGGTGGGCTGAAGCTGGAGCGGTGATGACTGGCTGTGTTGTGGGGAGCCTCTGTGCACTGTCTCTGATGCCTTCCTGTTATTTGAAAGCAGTTCCTTCTGACTTTGTACCTTTTTCTTCTGTGGTCAGATTTCACAAAGGACGTGCAACTATGTTTTACATTGGAATGCATTTTGTTTTTAACAAGGCCACTTTTCACAAGTAAAAGCCTAATGGAAGCCTAGCTGATGGAGAAAGATTTTTTTAAAATTATTGGAGGCTTAGAAATGGTAAAACTTAATTCAAAACCAGAAAAAATTAGAGTCTTCCATTGCTCTTTCAAGGTGCTGTTGCTAGAAGCTTGGGTTCTTTTGCTGAATTATGAAAACGTAGCACTTTAAAACCTGAGGAATATGTCTTAGTGCAAAGCAAAATGATATCCTGTGTTCAAATGATAGCAGCAATGAGTACAGACAGTTTTGAATCATGTGGTTACTGCCATGAAGGTACTTCAGAGACTGAAACTAGAACCCCTCCGAGCACTTCCATCTGCATACCTGTAATTCACATCATCTTTAAAAAGGACTTTACCACAGGCTTGCAAAGCGCAGCTCGAAAGCGTGCATATCAAATGTCATGCTGCACTTTGGTCTGGAAGTGGCTGAGGTGTGGGAGAAGATTGCTATATTTTTTCAGCGAGGTGTAGCATGGGCTTTTCCCATGCAGAAGAGAAGGCAAGTGTAGAACTTGAATTGGTGCATTGTATGTACTCGTGTTTATACATAGGCTATGTTCTTTTTCTGTTTTCTTTTTCCTGACAGCTTGAATTTGAATGTTATCTACTGGAAATTTCACAGGATTCTAGTAAAGAGTTAATAATTATTTCTAGGTGATTTCCAGTATGTAGTCTCAATAACTCACAGTTTTGGCATACTTTCTAACAGTATATTCTCTCTCTCTCGGTGTGTTTTTTTGGGTGTGTTTTTTTGTTTTTTTTTTAAATGAGACAACCAGGGGTAGTTACTCAGATGCTTGCTAGGAGACAACAGCTGTATCGGTGCTGGCTAGAACCTGCGTATGTGTTGCAGGTTCATCTGAGCCAGCATGCTTGGTAGGATTCTGGTGTAGCCAGAATAGCTTTTGCAAAAGTAAATCTTAAAATACCAATTTTCTGTCTTGTTTTGTACTCTTCTGTTTTATGCGATTTTTTGTTGTTGTTGTTGTTGTTGCTTCTGTTCAATTTTTCCATGAATACGTTTATGTAGCAGGGCAATTCTAACCATATCTTAGATGTGTATAGGGGCATAGTTAGAAACAATTTAAAAAACCTTACTTAGCATGGGCTCAAAGTATTCAAAAAATGGACTTTGTATACATATATATTTTTATATATGTTCACACACACATCCCTTCACTTAAGGGATATTTAACTTATACTGGCTTAGAGACCCTATAACAGATAAAGGTGCAGATCTGTAGGAAGCAATTTTATCGCCAAGATCAGAGAGAGGCTTGTTTTTCTTATTTCTTCAGGAAGAAGTAGCTGAAAATGAAAGCCTCCAACTTAAAAAACCTTTCTTACAGCAAATATCCAGATTTTAATGAGGTTAAAGGATTCACTAGGTAGCTTTCCAGGTACTATGTACTTACCTGAATCACTGAATAACCCATCAATGTAATTTATTTAAATGATGAGAGTGAGAAACTGAAGTAGTGTTGTTCTTGAGGATGGATGTACAGAGCCCCTGTAGAGCTCTTGATCCTGGCCAACCTGGGGCATAAAAGTTTAGACATAAAACCTGGATTTTCGGCATGATAGCTTTGCAGCATTGAATGAGCTTTCTAGGCCAACTGGTTCATCTCGACTTGGTGGAAACTAAAGCCCCTCTCTGCACCTAGGAGGGAAGCCTGAAGAGGAAATAATGACTTGAATTGTTTTTATCTTTTATATTGAAAGTAGATGAAGGTTTTTTTAAACTTCTTAGAAAAGCTGCATTTTTGTGTTAGGTTACAATTTTTTTAGCAATTGAATTATAGTCTTAAAAATGGACAAGTGACTGCACCGTTCTAAAAGCATTTGACAAAAGCTAATTGTGTGTTCTGTGGTCAGCAAAAACTCACTGGCTGGTGTTGCGTGTTTTTATTCTGTAAGGCTATTGGCAGCTAAAAGATTTACGTATTTCTATCTCTTTTGTGAAACTAATGAAAATTAAGTTATTGTGAAGCTTACAGTTTTGACAGTAGGAATGGCCCTTCGATCTCTGAAGGCTGCTGAATTCTCCATACAAGTTGAAACCATAAACATTTTATGGCACAAGATGAATTGCTAGGATCAAAACATAAATTTTAGAAAGAAAAATAAAACCCCCTGAATTTCTTGAATTGCTGCAGCAAAGAAGAGCCATGTGGTATTTTGGTGGCTTCTAATGCATTGGAAGAATATAGGCTACAGGTAACTTGGACCAAATATTGCAGACATCCTGTGTGCAGGAATGTGACCTAATTTTTGTAAAATAAGACTTTATGTTCAGCTTATATTGTCCAGACCGCTGACAAATTTTACCTAAACTATCAGGCAAATATTTCTATGTATTTGGTCATTGTGGAGGGAGGATGGAGGCCAAGACTGTGGCCCCAAACCACAATCTTTAATTTTCATTTTTGAATAGAAGAACAGCATGAAGGGAGAAGAGTATTTTCGTGTTCCTTCTTTGAAAATGAAAACAAAGAAAACTGACATCCTTTTACTTTTTCAGTCAAGTGTCACTCATCCTAAAGTTGTAATAATCAATTCAGAATGTCTGCTTACACTTTCTTACAAAATTGGATGAAAGAGCCTTGCAGATAAGTTAAAGACCACAAAAAAAAACCAAAACCAACCACATAACTTTGCAACTTTAAACTGAATTAGTTGTTTCTTTGAATTGCTTGGTTTTAGTCATGTAGCCATAGGTATCAAAGCAGCTAGCTATTATCATTCCTTTGTAAGGATTTCTGCTTTTTTTTTATATTCGCATTTCAACAAATCAAAGGATAGGTCTTCAGACACAAAATAAAAGGTGTGTTGTTTTAAAGATATGCTAAACATACCTAGACTGAGTTGGTCTTGGTATTGTGGGTACCAGCGGTGGTGCAGATGCAGTGACACCTGATTTGCATATGGCAGCAATGTAATTACATACTGTGCATTCTTGGAAAATGTTTATCTTGGTTGCTAAAGCTTCCTTCTGCCTTTTAGTGTTTATCTCTGCTAGCTAGATAAAGCTAATTCAGGTACTGCTACTCACTACTACAGTTACAGCTTTCTTGTGGTGTTTGAAAGGACCCTATGTGTTAGCTGCCAGTAAATTTTAATGATATATGCTACTCTTACTGATTTATGTTCAACTCTGCTTCACTTTAAATGGAGATATCCATTTTGGGCTCTTTGCAAGAGCCTACATTACTAGGTCTTTGATACCTTGGAGGAAACCTGAAGCCCTAGATATTTTCGGAGTGGGGGAAAATCCTAATGGTTGGGTTTCTTCAATGATTGTAAACAGCTGTGCATCTCTGTGTCAGTAGTGTAGCAATGATTATCAGTCCATGAATTAAGAGAGTATTTTGTTTCTAGACTTCATGTTATGTCAAGGAAAAAATAGAAAAAATTCATCATGGCATCAAAGATGACAACATATGAAAGCCTTATTCCACCATGTACTGCTAAATGGTGTTTTGTCTTAGTCTTGTGCATAACTTCATACATGTGGCTGACAGTAAGTTAAGTGTGAGCCACTCATCTGCCTAGTATTGTTATCAGTCACAAAGATTTCCCCATCACAAAGATGGGTCATTCTGTTTATCTTCCTATAAGCACATAGAGTCAAGGGATGGAAAAAAATGAGTAGGGCTCCCAATCCACTCGTGCAAGCAGTGCTGTTGCAACCTGTAGAGCTTCTTGTCCCCCCCCAAAAGGGGTATTTTGGGGATGATTAGTATTGTTTTTACTCTTGGAACTTTTGTACTTTTTATTTAGTATCATTTCTCTAAATAAAGGTTTAGTTTAATCCTAACTTGAAAGACTGGCTTTAAAGCTGCGTGCAGTGACTGATTTTCTTTTGAAGAGTTGAATCTATTTACAGAATCTCACTACTGTTTTTAACTAACTTCTTTGCAATGTTCTCTTTCAACTTTTGAAATTCATTAGTTGTAAAGCATGTGTAAAATGTCTTCAGTCTTTGAATTGCTGTTTTATTTAGCAGCCTGGCATATCTGTGAATCTAAATTTAAAAAAAAGTCATTTAGTGAGGAAATAGTTAATAACAAAACATTATGAATAGTGTTTGAAGAGGCTGTTAGTTTTGCTCAGGAAGTTTTCATTTTCTAGAATTTGTGCTGCCTCATTATTTGTAATATTGAAACTACTCCTTGCCAATCATACCAATCACTTACATGAAGAAATGAAAGTAATGTTTACAATTCTGGGTGGAAAATACTGACTTAGAACTAGTGGGCCAAATTCTGCTTTGAAGTAAAATGATAGCAACACAAAGTGTTGCACAGAGTGATCATTTTAACAGGATTGCAGACAGATTCTTAATATCTCTTTGGAATGGCTAAATTTAGTGAAAAAGTGCAGCATAAGCATTTTGTGAACCAAAGTCAGGACTGAGATTCTCCAGAGCTCCTGGCTAATGCACCTCAAAACTTTGTCAGCTAGCCGAAGATCAGGGTGAAAAATTTGGAGGTGAGTACGCAGAGCAACTGTGGGAGCCGCACTGGCAGTGCTGGTGGATGGTTTTCTCTCCCCAGTCGTGTCATAGGGGCAGTTTTTGCTCTTGTCAAGGTTGATTGACTTTTGGTAGTTGCTAAACTTTGTTTTTTTCTCTATCGTAGTTGGGTGATTGACCTGAAGTGTCTTCTAGTTTGAGTAATTACACTTTACCTACTTGAAAATTCTCTCTGCAGTCCCTGAATAACAGGCTGATGGTAACCTTTATTTCTTTTGCTGGCTTTAGCCGTGACAGCATGTTTTTTGCAGGTTTTAGTTGTCATTTTTCTAAAAGTTTTGGAACTTCTTGGTGTTTAATGTTTAGGGGAGAAGGGGCCTTAAGTTATTGTTGGCTCGGACTCTCAGCTCAGTTTAGGTCATCTTTAGGTTGTTCCGTCAATATAAAGTTCACTCTAAATTGACTTCTGGCATCTAGGGATTTTTCAGCTATGCAAGAATAACAGCAAAGCAGCAGCGAGAGCAAGGTGGCACAAGGCGATACAGTCGAGGTGTGCTATACTTCAGCCATAGGATCAGTTCTTGGGGAGCATAATTTAGAGAAGCTGTTGGCTTCCTTGAATTATCATGTAGTACTTTCTCCCTTTTCCATGTATGTTTGACTGTTGGCAGAAGTAATCCAGATTCATTACTTCATGCTTTTAGTCATACATCAGAGAAAAACTGTCTGTCATCAAACAACCAATAGAATATTTACTATTATCGTTTTAACTACAGTGTACTCTATGCACTTTATTATTACAGTTTTGGGTTTTTTTTTTAATAGGGAAAATACCAGGCAGCTCTGTGTCCCCAGCCTTCCCCCACCCTGCCCCACAAGACCTGCTGCTTTGATGCCATTAATGCAAAGAGACATAGCTGATAAATTGTAAAGTAGTTTTGTTTTTAAATCTGTCACTAATGTAGAAGTTCCAATAATACTGCAAAGTCAGGTAGTTTCCATAAAAAGATACCGACTTGCACATTTTTTGTTTTATAAAGCATCAATATTTTTGTCAAAAAACTGTCTCAGTGCAAAGTAACGAGTTAGTATGTCTCTTAGTGAACAACATGACATTGCTATTTGCAAGTTACACAGTTTTGTAACTACTGCTTCTTTCTTAGCGACGTCTTTCAGAAGTTGCAGCATGTTCTCTTTGAATATAAAGCAGTTTGGTGACACTGGAAATGCTTTAGTGTATATCAGCAAGTTCGTATATTGAAAGACTTCAAGAGGCAATACATTAGGCAAAAAGCAGTGGCGATACCTGTAGAGCACAGTATACGTGCCCTTAAGCTGAGGATGATAATTAGTTGCTTGTATTCCCATGCAAACTAGCCCAAGTGTTGATGTTTATGAATTGCAAAGATCACTGCGATACCAACTCAGGCTCCAAGCTGCTGGAGTTGTTTATGCCCATTCAATTTTTAATGTACCTATGTTTTGATGAAGGCATTTAGTCTAAAGGGATTTGCATGCCGTAATCATACCTCCAGTGATTTCAATACAAAAGTAAGGGTAGTTCTTCAAAATATTTTAAGTGCTAACTTCCACTTCAGTATTAATAATAAACAGTAAGAGCATCTCTGAAAATATCTTCATATTTTGTTGGCTGAATGTGATTCGGTTGCTTCTGTCACGCTTCTGGGATGATGGTTTTTAAAAGTAGTGAAGTATCTGCTGTTAGGTAGCTTACAGAGTGAGGAGTTACCCACAGCTTGTAGATACCTGCTTTGCTAATTAGCTGATACACATTCAGCTCATGCAGTTTGCACTTCAGTCAAAAGAAAATATTTGACTAGAATCTACTTTCTTTGGCATTCTGGTACAGCAGCCGCTGGTGCTGTTTCTTAAAACTGCAGTTGTAAGAACTATGTGATTTAAATAAAATTTAAAATAATAATTTAAATAATTATTGCAGGTTCACACAGGATAGATGTATTTCTGGTTAATTTGCACCATGTGTGTTTTAGAGCACATGCCTGTAAACTGTGACCAGTTTAACCATTTAGTTACTGCAGAAGTCTGGGTGTTTCATTGCATGTGGCTGTAAATATGGCAAAACTGGGAAAAAAAATACAGTAAAAAAAAATGGGTTTGTGCAGGGCCTGTCTGGGCCAGAGGCTTGCTGACTGGTGAGGACATGGTGAGCTGGGGGGTGACCTTGTATTGGCTGGCTTTGGAGGGAAAGGAGTAAAACTTTTTTTTTTTTTAGCTGGAAGTTGTTAACGTGAAGTCTTACTATGGAAGATCTTTGAGTTTCCAGGTTTGATTTGTGCTTAGCAGAAAACGAGATTTCCACTTGGGAGTGGGGGGGGGGAACACATAATTTTGTTTGTTGCAGTGAAATAAAATAAGGTATTAGGAAAAAATGAGATCATGTGGGTATATATTACCTGGACCATATTTAAACCAATTTAAATCTGAGCTATCTGCACTGAATTGGAAGAGTGGGAGGAGTTTGTTAGTCACTGCAGAAGGCAAAATGTCAAAATGACTAATTACACTGTTACAGGGCTGAGGAGATATGGCTAATTCCTGAGCAGCAGAACAGGTCTTTAAGAACTGTGGTAAGACTATCCCCAATATAAATATAGCTAATACTATTTCGCTATAATTACATTAGTTGTCATGGCACCGTTTAGGAGATTACATTGCACCATTGCTTGCATAGGATGGTGCTGGTGGCTTCATATAGGGAGTAAACATTAAAGCTGTGTCGTGTTTTGAACACGTGAAGCCATCGCGCGTTACCTGTTGTGGAAGGATATACGATATTCCACGTGTGCCCAGCTCTGAGAGCTCAAGTGTGGGGAGGTGCAGCTCTTGGCTTGAGGGAGGCTGGCAGAAGCAGGCCCAGTGTGATTTTTAAAATACAGCTCTTGTAACCAAAGGCTTGAGCACTTTGATTACAAGCAGCCCTGTGTCAGCCATGTGCCTTTCTGGAAAACAGCTTTTTCTTACAACATTTTAAGCCAACTGGCTTTTAGCTTGTGTTCTGCTGTGTAGCAGTTCAGAATTTTTATACATCTCAGGAGATAATGAATGTATCATGCATTGAAAGCCTCCATCACAGTTTTTCAGTAGATCTCTAGTAGTTTTAGAAAAGCTTTAATTGTGATCCATTAGTGCAGAAAGAGTTAATTTGACCTTCAATACTTTTTGAATGAGCAGGTGAGCAGGAGCTTTCCTGCTGGATTTCCCTCTGCTACTTACCTGTTTCTTGTTCTTTAGGTACAATAAAGTTACTTTTGCGTGCTAAAGTGGTGTGCAGAATTCGCATCTTAATTTTTGGGGGGCTTCATTCCCTGCTTTCAAATATAACTACTCATATTCTGAATGGTTAAACACAGCCAGGGCAACAGACTGATTTAATTCTGTCAAATGCAGTCCTGATATAACACCTTAGAATTTTTTTTAAAAAAGATGTATTGATATATCATTTAATGTAGGTGCTACTGGAAATCCCGTAGTTTGCTAGATATTTTTTTTTTAACCTGAACCATCTCTGTTTAACCTGGAGCATCTGAAGGCAGAAATACTTCTGTTTTCAGCAGAATTGTATCATATATATGATACAGGAAACTATCTGAAATATTCCAAAAAAGGATTGTCTTACTAACTGAATTTAGTTGAATTGATAGTATACAATGTCATTAACCTTTAAGCAGAAATAAAATGTACAAGTAAAGAGATGTTGTGGTTTACATATGCAAAGTATAAATTGCACGAGCATAGCTGATGTGTTGAATAGCTTGAACAGCAGTTGTGCTTTTCCTAGTTCTGCAAGAATACAGTATTTCACAGTTGTGAAATGTGAAGTAGTACACTTGGTGTCCCAAACCCGCTAAACAGGGTTGTTTTTCAGTGGTTTTTTTTCCTTCTGCAAGAGGTGTGCTGTTGCTGCACAGTGTTACTACTTCTGTGATAGTTGATTCATCCCTTTGCTATGCTAATTTTAAGTATACAAGGATTCAGTACTTTTATTTAAGAAATATGCCTGCAGGCTGTATTGGTAGGCTTTAGGGAGATATCTGGTTTGGTGTGAAATAAATAGTTGTTAAAAGATCACATGAATTTATGTCTTAGAAGATGAAAAGTGATGCTGTGAGCGTTTTGAGAGCACCCTCCTGTACCCGGCATGTGAGCTTGCCACTTGGTTTTGGTTTTTCAAAGAAACCTCACCAACCTCATGGAAAATCGCAGAGCTGCAGGCCGTGGTGGGGAAGAGGAGAGTAGCAATGTGTCACCTTAAAACCAGAAGAATTAAGACTTGAATTTCAGACACTCTCAGTCCTAACCTCTGGGGGTTTGACCTATGGAGTAGATGCTCGCTGGTCCTGGTCGAGGGAGTGGTTGCTTTTGCTTGAACTTCTGCCTTCAGACCATTTGAGTGCTTAGCTTTTAATGAATGGATTTAAATGCCATAATTCAGGTTTATGTGCTAGTCATAGGCATCCAAGTTCACATATTTTGAGTGAAATGGGAGGAGAAAAAAATAATCTGAAAGCATTTGAGTAAGAGAAAGCTTTGGTACTTGCAGTTGGTGTTAAAGATTTGTCTTGTTAAAGACGACAAAATGTTTACGTAAAAGCTCTTTATTGCCTAATGTGGGACACATTTCAATACACAATTACAAAATAAAATACTAGTTTAATAAAATTTACGTTGTAAAATAGCTATTAGGTTAAGCCCAGCCCCTTTTTATTCTGTTATTGTCAAAAATATTAATCAACTTCTCGCTTCAGTATGGAATTTGCTCTTGGTGCAGTTTTATGATCCTTTCTCTCCTCCAGCAGCAGCATTCTTTCTGCAGTGATTTCTGCTGCAGAGGAACAACATGCTTTGGAAACATTTATTCCTTTTCTACGAATAACTTTATCTTTGTTTGCGTAACTGTGGTGAGGACTTTTATACCTTAATGATCTAAACTAAATAAATAAACTTGCTCTGTTACCTTTCAGTAGAGACACATTAGACTACTATGGCTTCTGACTTCAAAGTGTAAATCAGCCTGGAAGTTTAAATGCCTGAACTTGTGTTTCTTGGGCATGCTCAGGTGATACCCACTGAAATTAATAATCCTGATGCTTATCTAAATGAGAAAGTTGTTACACCGATCTAAATAGAGCTGATCAAAATAAATTGCAGCTTTCCAGGTGAGGTGGCTGTAGCCTTCCTCGTGCACCTCCCTCTCTCGCCTTTTCATACCTCCCTAAAACAAGCACCCTCCTCTTAAATTTGTCATTTAAAAATTCTGTCCTATTGTTTTCATTGGGAGGGATTAGTAAAGATAAATCTTAGCTTTTGTAGCATTAACATTAGCTTATATCTGTCATATTTGTCTCCTGGCTAAACTAAATACTGGGCTTTTTTACCATGTCATGCTTTGTTTGAAAGAACTACTCTACCTAGAGCTTTGAACAAGGGCTTCCAGTGAGGAAAAATGATTAATAGCTGTCTATTTTCAAAAGTTCGATTTTTTTTTTTTTTTTTTTTTTTTTTTTTTTTTTTTTTTTTTTTTTTTTTAATGCCGTTTGCCTTTCCTGATGGTTGCCACATGCCCAGGTGGACAGTGCCGAGGTGGGTGCGGGGACCTGTTCCTGGTGGTGAAGCTGCGGCATCACCGGGGCCTGGCGTAGCTGCTGGGTAATGACGATTAGGTGGGGAAACCATTACAATCATTTAGTTGTTGTTCTTCTGATGGATACTGGTGTCAGAAGAAATAAGGTGTTAGCAGCAGGTTTAAAAAAACAACGCAAAACCAACCCGTGGCGTAATACCCATCAGGTGTACGTGGTAGAGCTTCAAGGAGAATGGAGTGTGTGGGCACGGGAAGCATGCCAGAGTTTGATTTGATGGACCTTCCCCCCCCTCCCCCCCCCCCGAATTTGTAACTGTTTTTTTCTTTACATTTCATCTAGAAGCAGACAAGTGAAGAAGAAAATCAAGTGTTTTGTGGGAGGCGTATGGAGGAGTCCTCCTAGGCCTGTTTTCATTATGTTTCAAAGCCCTTTGGACAGAGTTCTGACGAGCAGGATGTCTGGCAGGCTCCGTGATGGGAAGAGCGAGGTGCCTGGCTGCCCTTCCTGGGCGTCGTGGCAGCCTCCTTTGATCAGATAGATAATTATAGTAGTTAATTCTTCTACAAAAGTTCTTTTAAAGTCATAAGCTGGTCAGCTATACTCCTCAACAGATTTTGTTTAAATTAAAAAAAAAAAAATAAATATTGAAATGGAAACACGTTACCGAACAACATGAATTAAACTTAACCTGTGTATCCTGTCCAGTGACGATATCTGCTTTACTGCAATTTTTCTGTTGCTAAGAAGAAAAAAAAAAAGCAGTATTTTTATTGCTTGTAAGAGAGGAAGAGTGGAAAATGGTTATCTTGCATAAAAAAAATGCCTGTCTGCATCGTGGATTATACATGCGTGAGAATTCATGCTTTTCTGCTGTTGCTTTTCTTTAGTTACAGATTTACTTATGTTTTCTTTAGCGCTTAAGTACTCAATTCACACACCTGCCTGCAGTTTTTACCTGTTCTGACGAAGAGAATACAGGTAATTGCTAACATAGAAGCAGGAAATTTGGGGGTCTTGTTTCCAAATTTGACAAAGTTGTTACACTGGATTTGTATATTCTAGTTCTCTTAGGTAGTGATTTCCTCCTGTATGTAAGTAATGCTATTAGCAGAAGATGGTGCTTTGAACTGTCACTTCATACCACTTCAAGTTAATTACTAGAAGACTGGGGTTTTCTTTTTTTTAGTATTAACCATTTTCATATAAAGTGTCTCTCTTTACTGAGGATGTCACTGTGAGGTAGGAATAACCACAGTAAACTGAAGAGCAGAGCAGTTGAGCCTTTGATTGTGCAAAAACGTAAGCATGTGTTGAACTCTACACTTGAGCATTCCCACTGGCTGTACAGGGCTTACACAGCCGTATTTCAGGGGTATGGGGCTCGATAGAGATTTGAGAAGTCCTTAGCAGGCTCGACAATAAAACCCAGATATCCTATCAAGCCAGGATGCTTTAAGTCTTTGCTCAGACTGCTTAGTAGGCACAGAATGAGGGAGATAATACATTTTTAGCTTTTAAATTCAAAGAAACCTTTCAATTAAAGGAACTCGACAATTTTAAATGCTCTGTTCTTGCAGTGATTGCGCTGAATGATGAGGAGTGGTATGACTTTTGGTTTTTCTCCAGACTGAAAGAAAAACCTATCCCGTTTGCTTTATATTACAGTTTAAAGCATCGGATGATGGACTTTATATTCACTGTTCTCAGTAGTTTCTGCAAAGTGATAAGAAAAACAGGCCTCTTACCCTGTAGCATTGTAAGCAGAACAATGACCCCACCAACACTGATATAGCAGGAGGTTGCTTTCAAAATAATTGCAGAGGATGATCTGATTTTTGTGATTTAATAACTTGCTATCTGCAAAGTCAGGTAGATTTGTATGAGGGTTTTTTTTCTTGCTAGTGGAGACAATGAAACACAAAACTTGAAATAGTTGTTTGTTGTTTTTTTTAAGTGCAAGAGAAAATAAGGGTCAGAACTCAAAAAAGGAGAACTCTATGGTGTGAAAGGACATGGCATTGTAGGATAGTTCAGGTTGGGAGGGATTTTTGGAGGCCATCTAGTCCAAAGTCTTGCTCAAAGCAGAGTTGACCATGAGTCTATGATACCTATATCCAACAGAGTATGTAATTATGGATTACGTGATCTTTTTCTGTAGTGTCTGCATTTAATCTGGTGCAACTTCCTAGTGTAAACTCATATGCCTATTGAGGGATATGACTCTTAAAGCTGTTTATATTCCTTTACATGATAAAATGTGCTCTACAAAAGACTTCAGCTGAGTTTTCTCAAGATTTGGATTCTGTGCAAGCTGAAGTCAGGCCAGTACCTGTAAGTATAGCAAGTGTCTTTTTGGACTATGTTCTGGGCTTATCTATAAAATACATAAGTATTTATTTTTTCCCTTAGTGCCAAGAACGCCTTCGTTGTAGACATTTTGTTTTCTGCAAAGATGTAGTAAGTTTAATAGTGATTATGGAATAGTTACAAGTGTATCCTTTCTGCAAAGAATTGAAAGAGGTTGGTGGGGGTTTTCTATTGACGTTTGAAAAGCAGAAAAAAAGTGACTACTACAACAGAATTTTATTAATGAATGATTTACACTGGTTCCAGCTGTGACCATGTGATTAGTCGTTCACTAAGCAACAATGGGTATTTTCTCTCTGCTTTTATTTGATTTCCAAGAATGTGTCATCTGTTACATAAACTGCTGCCAGTATACCCCATGTAAACTGGTATTTTTTTATTTCCCTGAAGCACAAGATGAATACCCACCCATATCCTTCTGGAAATACTGTTTTAAATGAATTGGGAATTTTATTGACTATATCTGATTCAGCATGCCAAAATCATAAAACTTAAAATATTTAATAAACGCACTAGACTGTGGGATGCCTTGTTCCCTGGTAGTGCAAAAGATAGATTATTTTCACTTTTACATTTCTATCTTAATATTTTATTACAGCAATACAATGTGTTATAGAGGTGGACAAGCCTGCAGATTGAAATGTGGATAGTCCAGATTGTTCCTTTCCCTCGACCATATGGTGTAGTTCTAAAAGCCTTTTGTACGCTGTCTGTTCAGTTAATTGTAAACTCGGTCTTTAACGTACCTTAAAAAATGAGATATATGTGAACTAAAAGTCAGTATATCCTCTGGTAAGTGAAGTTTGCTAAAATATATCTAAATTCACAGTCCTGGTCTCTTGGTAGATTTTCTTTCTGAGTGAATTTGAAAGTCTTTCAGCATTTCTTGGTAACGACTGTGAGTATGTGTGTGTGTGTGTAGGGACAGGTTTTTCCATTTCCTCCCCGGGAAGAGAGGGGAGATTTGAGTATATAATGAACATTTCATAATATTTTTGCTTGGCAGACAGCTCTGCCAGTGGGTGATGTGCAGGAACATCGAAGATTTCTGACAGATGGATGGTAGGACTGCTAATACACCTACACGCCTTTCGGCGTCTGATGTTCCCGGTGTTTCTCTGATGCCTGAGAAGCTTGTTCTCACACTTCGGTCTGATGTTGCCTGGTGCGGGGCTTTAGAAGAGCAGAACCAAGTCTTGGTCTGGATTTTCATATACTACAGAGAGGGTAATTTATTGTAGTCCTTGCAAAACAAAGCATTTATTACAGAGGCAAACATTTTTTTTAAAATGTAATGAAGAGTTTAAAATTAATCAGAAAGTTTCAGGAGCAATTTTTTTTTTCCTGTTGTCTCAGCATAAGAAGCTATCTGGGAAAAGTGGCTGTGTTCAAGGAAGACAGGGTTGACACATCTAAAGAGGAGAATGTAAAGGAGTAGGAGTCTCACTGAAACTGATTTTCTGTGCATCCCAACCTGTTTTTAAGCATTAGAGAGCGTTTGCTCTTTAGTGGCAGTTTCTGTGTTAGACAAGGCTCACATCATTCATGGCTTTGGATATAAATCACTAAAATAATAACAAAAAAAAAAAAAAAGCCAAAACAGGAATCAAGCAAGAAGTGAGTAACAGCAGTGGAGAGTGAGAGTAATGTGCTGTGAGAGGCCCCTTATAATGGAAGTTATTGATCTGTACTGCGTATCTGAAGTTTTCAAAGGATTTGAGATATTTTTTTTCTATTACTAGCTGAATGCAAAGGAATGGGTAACCTTAGGGGATATGAGAAAGGGAGAAACGCAACTTTTTTTTGCCTGCAGAGATTAAATAAAAACTCTCAGCCTTTTTTATGCCTGCAGAAATAGAGAGGGCTTCAGGAAGATTTCCCAGAATGGAAACTAGTAACCAATAGTGCATCTACTTCTTCCCAGCAGATAGTTTGCTATTGTGGAATAACTTAAACTCATGAATTTAAATAGTATGACAGTAACTAAACAGCAAAAAGCTACTGGAGCTCCATAATCTTCCTTACACTGGCTTTTTGTACTCCTAAGCATGTGTGATAACATATTTTGCTTAGTAGGTTTTGCAGCTTCATCTTTGTGGAATGATGGAAAAGGAATACACTGGGTTTGTGTGCTGTAGAAGCAGATACAGATCCTGCACAACTGAAGTATGATCGAGGGGATGCTGTTTATGCTGATCAGTGTATACAGTGAAACAAGCGTCATCTTACTTCCATTCTATACTTTTGTGGCTCTTGGCATGGAATCAGTGGGATCAAGAAAGTATCTGGGGGCAGAACTTGTGCTTCTTGCAATCCAAGTAGTGCAGAAGCTTTGAAATGCAAGAAACCATGCGTAATGCTTGAAGAATCCAGCTGTAATTTTGAGAGCTGAAAGAGAAAACAGCGATTGAACACTTGTTGCATCTTCCATATGATGAGGGCAGTTCTCGGAGCCTGTGAGTGGCCACTTGCAGAGAGTATGTGAATAACAAAACTACCAATTTTTATTGTATGCTGGCAAGTGTAGACTCACTTCATTAGAGCAAGCGGTACAAACAAGATACACTAACTTTTATGGTTTTAAAGAAAAGACCTACTTTTTGTGCAGATTCCAAAACAAGAGAAATGGAAAAAAAAGTCATAGAAAATCATATAACTTCAACAAAAATGTAAGAAATATTTTGTAAAATAAAGTATTTAATCTGCTTGTCTTTTAATAGCTGTTTTCGTAACTTGAGCGGTGTGCATGTCCATTTGGAAACGGTTATTAACAATGCAAGCTTAGTTTGTAAAACAGCAAAATTGGAGACTGCCACTTCTATAGACTACGGATTTGTCAGTTTTGTGGAAATACACAAAATTCTTTGGCTGATTTTGAGGATTGTAGCTTTTTCAGCAAGTCTCTTCACAAAGTGAAATTTAGCATTTTTAAAAACAAGGCTGAACACTCGTGCTTCTTGGACTAATGGAAACCATCGCTGAAGCAGTTTTACCTGTATGGGACAGTCTGGCTCATGGTACAGAGAGATTTGTAGATGTGTATGATGTGTTCAGGGTCTCAACTTGTAGTGCTTGCAGGAGAGGACATGGACAGAAGGTGGGAGAAGTGTAGAAAACCAAAGGTTGGAAGGTAGGCTTAGAGGAGCATGTGCAGAATAGGTGTAGAAGAATATTAATAGCCTTAGTATTCATGAGCAGGGGCTGGAAGTGAGAGGAAAAGAACGGAAGACTGGGGAGATTGGGAAGAGCATATGGAGTAGAATTGATCAAAACCAACGGATGACTTCTTGGCAACACGTTAAAAGCCGTTCTCTTTTTCTGATGGGAAGTTGAGATGTACCAAGCAAGTCTAATGAAAATGAGAAGGGGATGAAACGCGCCTTGAGTCTAATGGGGGTGGGGGGGGAAATCAGAGGTGAAGAGAAAAACTTTGGATTTGATGTGGTAAAGATGGAGGAGGAAGAAAGAGACTGTAAAGGTGTTTGAGACCATTTGAGTGGGGAAAAATCGACAGGCAGGGAAGCGAGACTGGAAATTAAGACAAGGAAAATAAGGTAAGGGAGTCAGAAAGCCTTGCTTCTGGAACAGCAAAGACAGACCTGTATTGAAATTGGAGTTTTCCTAATGAGGAATGGAGCATGATAGGGAAAGAGAAAACCATTTGAGGCTGTAGACCTATCGGATCGGACATGCAGTGGACATACCCTTACACAGGAAAAAAGTTGGAAGTGAGACTAGTTGGAGACAGGAAAATTTGATACACGGCTCATGGGGGTAGTAGTTAATATGTAAGTCTACCTTTTGTAGATTATATTGCATCATTGAAAAAGCTTAAAGAAGAAAAAAGGTGATGTAGGTAAGTACGACAGTAAGTAATTAGAAAAGAAAGTAAAAGACTAGGAAACAAAATAGAATATGTTAAGAAATGTAAATCAAAAGAGGAAGCTGGGGATTCAGTCATATGAGAAACAATTCATATGGTTTCAAGAGGTATGGGTTTTTCTTTTGAAGATGGAATTCATCAGCAAGCCAGATGAAGAATGATATTAGTAGAGGACACAAAATCATGTCTTATTTTTAGTTTTTAAAAAAATTAATGGAATAATGAAAGTACAATCTGGGTAGAATCTGTATTTGTCTGTATTTTCTTACAAGGACTCATGCTAAGGTAAAACTGACACTGCTCAGAACTTTTTTCCACGTCTGGCAAAATGGCAAGTGAAGTCCTGCGGATGTAAAAGAAAGTGCATTGTGGTGGCTGGAAGTAGGGATGCAGGAGTCGCTGCTCCTTTGGCTTTACTATAAAATTACTGTTTGAAAATTGTGCAAATCATAATTTTAGTTCAAGTTTTCTTGTCTTTGAAATAGAAATAACAATACCTACGTACCTCACAGGAGTGCCGTGAGGTTTAATTAATGTTTAAGCTTCTAGGAAGCCGGGCTGGGAGAGCTGGGGCTGTTCAGCCTGGAGAAGAGCAGGCTCCAGGGGGGCCTTAGAGCAGCTCCCAGCGCCTGAAGGGGCCGGCAGGAAAGCTGGGGGGGGGCTTCTTACAGGGGCACGTGTGACAGGGCACGGGGGTGGCTTTGAGCGCAGAGAGGGCAGATGCAGGTCAGAGATCAGGAAGGACCTCTCCCCGTGAGGGTGGCGAGGCGGTGGGCCAGGCTGCCCAGAGCAGCTGTGGGTGCCCCATCCCTGGCAGTGCTCCAGGCCAGGCTGGATGGGGCTGGGAGCAGCCTGGGCTGGGGGGGGGGGTCCCTGCCCGGGGCAGGGGTGGGAACTGGGTGGGCTTTGAGGTCCCTTCCAAACCAGTCGTGATTCTGTTACCTTCAGCATTTTTGGATGAAAGCAGGTAAATGAAACAACTTGCAGCTAATAATGGGAGAACACCAGGCAGAAGACGTGGTATGATTTTGGGGTTGAAGGGAGGAGATAGAACGCTTACTTTTGTTTAAATAGGCTTTAAACAACAAAATTTATTAGAAATGTTTGGTTAGAAGTTATGTAATTATTAGGTTTATTGAATCCCAGCATTTATTTACAGTTAGCTTGTTAATTTGAATGTGTACATCGATCTAGTGTTTTGTTTAAAGATAGTTTAGGACACCTTTGACTTTGAAAAGTTGAATAATTCATCCACATTCCCTTTCTGCCTCTATTGTAAGGTGAATTCTTTATAGTTTACCTACGTATACAAAACCAAACTAGGTACTTCTGTCATCAAACATTGTGTCAAGGTTTCTGGAAGGGCTGAAGTGCTGTATTTGGAAGTCGTGGACTTTGGAGTAAAAAGTCAGTAGGCAACAATAATAGTAACAAATATATGAAATCCTGTGTGTGTATGAGTAAGTGTCTGCGGTATAATTTAAGGAACCCAGTAATATGGTCAGGAGAAAATTTTTGAGAGATTTGTTGGCAAAAGTAATTGAACTAGTGTTGAGCCACAAGAAAATCAGTGGGGGGGTCAGCCTTGCCTAAACCTTGATTTTGAAGCTTTTTTCCTATCTGAATAGGAAATAGTCAAAATAACTTTTCTAGTTACAGTCAAAGGAAATGCTGTGTATATTCACCAGCAAGTTTCTTAGAATTGACTCTGCCTGTAGTTGCAAACTTTACAAACATAGTGGTGTGTCAGCAACATCACAGGTGCCATTATAAAAGTCAGCAGTATGTAAGTGGTATTTGTAAATAAGCACAAACACGTGAAATGGTCTACGTTTGTTAGTCAACCATTACACACCTTCAGTATGCCAAAGCCTGGTGCTTGGTTGAGTAGCTCATGTGAGTTGAATGTACATTAAATATCAAGTGGTGTTACACAGCTTGAAAAGAAAAACAGCTTTAAAGAAAAAAGCAGACTTTTCTAAGTCATTCTGTTAATGCCCAAGAAAATGCTTCCATGAGTGTTAAGAAACCACTGTGTATAGACTCCAGGAAAAATCATTTATGGATCTCTCTTGTCCATACTCATTCAGAGCTTCAATGGGAAGGCAGAGTGCTGCAACTCTTCAGAGTAGCTTGAATCATCTTGCATGAATATTGCCCTCTCCAAGGATATTGGCATGCAAAACAGATTTTGTTCATCTTAGCACATTTTGAATGTACCTCACAAATGGATTCTTAACCACTTTGAAATGAACAGGCAGACTTTGGATTAAGTTCTCTTCAGCGGAAGCGAACTAAGGCATGATCGATGCAGATAGGTGGAAATAACTCCTTTTCTCAGAGCACTGCCACTGCTTAATTTGGGTACTCTGTGTTATTTTCTACTGGATGTATGCTGGAGGCAATTTACTCTTCCCTGCCCCTTCCCCTCTCTCTTAAATACATTTTAATTATGTCTCCTGTATTCAAATTGGGAAAGTGAAGTGTCTTCCAGAGGTATCTCTGCGTTAAATGTGGGGCTACACCAGTTTTATACAGCACCTTCAAGAATCTACAGATAACTGATACTTGTGGGACCAACTTCTACTTAAACAGTGATGGGAAAATAAGATCTGAAAAGATCAGAAAGATCAGAGTTGTTTACTCTGCAGTGAGATAAGATCCATGTAACACCACTTTTAAATTCAATCCCATTTTATGAAAGTGACTTTTGAAAATCTCAACATAGATGACTCATGATAGGTTTAACATTATCTCTATAAGCAAAGCACTTGTTTGGATGGTTTTTTTCTAAAAATGGCAAAGTATGGTGGTGTCCAGAGCCACCACCCCAGCACAGAAAAAATGCAGCATCTGTATATTCCGTTGTGGCTCAGTAAGTGCGTGCTAGCTTCCCTGGGTCATGGAGCAACTTCCAATATACCGCCAAGAAAAGGTGAAAATGAAGGTGACGGTGGTTCACTATTTCCCTTTTTTTTTTTTTTTTTATCATCTGGAATCCAACCCTAAAACTTCTTTAAAACTACCAGAATTCATTGGAGTTCTAGCAAAGACAGAAGCAATTAAAAATTGCTTGTTTTTTTATTTTTCAATTTCAAAATTTTAATTTATATAAATGATTCTATTGAAGTATTTTTATTGTGTGGCTTGGTTAACAGGCAAGAATGTTTTAGTGGTGTGTTTGGGTTGAAAGCCTTCCCAGCAAAAGCATTCACGGCTTTCATCTAGGGCAACCATGAACACTGCAGACCTTGCAGGAGTGCTGGCGCATCCATGTCACTTCTGCCGAGCAGTTGCTAAGACTCTTTGGAGACCTGACGAGTACCTGGTGTGTTTTCTCAATGTCTTAAGCTTCACAATTGACTATTCTTCGAATATGAAAAAAAACCAACAACCTGTAATGAAAAATACGTCGTGAAAAAATGTCAAAGGCTTTAGCTGTAGCATTGCTTTGAGTCTGATTGCCTGCGGAAGACTCTCCGAGATAACTGCTGCCTTTATTTTAGAGGTATTTCCAAGCTGTCCATGTGCTGCTGCTCTTAAGGCCTCCAGGAGCTGCTTATGGCTGCTGTGAACGCTTAACTGATGGTGTTGCCAAAAATTTCCCAATGGCCAGAGTAACTGCACAACCCTTAAGTCTTTAATACGAGTCGGAACAGATCTTTAACTTGCTGGTGAAACTTGTGATCTTTGTGACTTTGAAATGAAGAAGTGGGAATATTAAGCACAGACCTTGCATGCATGAGGTGTAAATGGTTTCTCATGTTGGCTTGTAATGGTGTTCCTGGCATTTCATACCATCAGTAAGAGCACCTACTAATAGCCAACTAAACTTTTAAGAGTTAGGATCTTCTGGTAATGACCTTAAAATAGTTTTTTGGCTCTGAGCTCTGCAGTGAAGGTGTTTTTCTCTGCATCCCGGTGGTTGTGGCCATCATAAACCATATTTAATGTTCTTTGCATTGTCCCAGGTTGCAGGGGAAGTGTGCTAGGTTCTGCAGGTCCTCTGGTGGTTCAAGGTGAAGTAGCTGATGAAGGACAGGGTCATTTTGGTTTTGTTGACCAGGATGTTTGATTTTGATAAGGGATTTCAGATTTTAGGAGGAAAGTTTTATGAGTGTGGCCAGTTGACTTAAGCAGGGTAAAGGCTGCTTTTTTTTTTTTTTTTTTTTTTTTTTGGTAGGTGAAGTGATTCTCAAGTGACACTAAAGCTGAAATCCTAAGCGAGTTCTACTAAGATCTCAATGATTTATAATGAAGTAAAACAAAACCCTCCTGGTTTTAACTCTTCTTTTGTTAGAGACTACAGTGCAGATCATGTGCTACATCCAGATTTTTATGTGCAACAAAAGCAACATTGTTTAAGGCATAGGCTTTCTAATGGTGATGATTTTCAAGGCGCTTTTCTAATACCAGCCATCTGATAATGTTCAAGGAAAAAATTTACATCCTGATGTCCTCTTTACATGTCCTTGCCTCGCTGTTATCAGTGGCAGTGCTAAAAGGGCCACGCTCGTTTCATGTCTGTTAAGGTCTCTCCCAGACATTAATATTTATTATTTTTTTAAAAACATCAGCTCAGAACTTAAACTTGTTTACAAAATAACCAAAATAGCCTTCCAAAACAGATTGTTTTGAGATTCTTGTGTATTGCTTTTCTTGATGCAAAAAATATTTCCTGAAAGGCTCACCATTTCAATTGACAGATGATAACAGACATCTTTATTTAACTCATGTCAATATTTTTCAGCTTTCTGTGATGTGTGTATCCATAGATACTTCCCAGTGGAGGAGGTAGACCCCTTAACTTCCTCATGCTTGCAGTCAAAGAAAATGTGTGAATATGCTTTTCTTCATTGTTTTAAGCAAATCCTTGGAAGTATTCTGCCAGCTCGGCAGACAACAGAATTGAAACAAGGTTTGCTACTTTTGAATCAGCAGAGATGTTGGGGAACACTTGCAGTGAGCTGTCAGAAAGCACTTTGGTCGTACTCCGGGGCCTTTAATACTGCTATTGCCCTTTCGGAGGGCTTAGTCAAAACTTCGTAGGGAAGTTATTTACAGGAAAAGTGGGGCTGTACCACTAAAATCAAATTGGCAACTCGCATTGCGCTGGATTTATAAATTGATGTGGTTAACATATCTTCTGTGTGTCAGGTTGGAAATAGGATGTAAATATTCTTAAAATGGAAAAATAAGTTTAGCACCATATAAAGTCCTCATTCAGTGTTCTGTGATGTTTATTATTGAATCGGAGCTTTCAAGCGGTTTCTGAAAGAGATAGCATGGTGCTGACTGGACAGAAATTAATGAGATGTATTTCTGTTCTCATAGATTCATAGTATGAAGCATTGGTTCAGCTCTCCAGAGAAGACAAGAGGTGGGCAAATGGAAGACCGAAAAATATTTCTCCTTTTGAGTTCTAGTACTTTTTAGTTAAAATGAAGGACTTTTTAGTGCAGGTAACTTTGCAGCCTTGAGGTTACTTCATTAATCACAAGACCATCATATCCAAACTGTCGTAAGGGTCTAATACTTGAATGTTGCTTCTTATAAACAAATGGAAACCTGATGATTTATTTTCCTCACTTGGTGAAGAGTTTTGTAGCTTGGCAAAATCTTCATGATTAGGACTTTTAAATTGCTTGTGTTGCAGGTGTCTAGGTGAATTAACGTGGCAGATATATTTGGCACACATTTTGAAGTCCGTTTTTCCATCATGATTGAATTTCATTTTGAAGTAACCTTACCGGCACGTGTTGGGACGTTCACATATCTGTCCCTCAGGAATGCTCCTCTGTGTGGGACTCCTCCCGGATTTCACAGTTGAACTCCATTTGACAGTAGAACTCATCCCATCCTTTTTGTTGACTCAAGGTGTGACTGAAGATACAGATCCTTTCATCACATATTCAAATGGATAGTTTCTGACTGTAAAATAAATCTGGCTTGTGCCCACTCAAAAGTTGCTGCCAAACATCTCAGGCTACCAAGCCTAATGTTTAATTTAATCTTTAAATTAACTCTTGCAGTTCCACCTTTTCTACAAGCAGAGTCTTTTTTAAGTGCTAAATAATGAATTTCTATGATGAGAGTGATTTACTATTCATAATTTAAGGTTTTATTACTTTAAATTTGCTGTAGAAAACAAACCAACTTTTTGATTTAGGGCGATTCTGTTATCTCTCAGAGCAACTAATGATGGCTTCTAACAAGTGTGTTTGTCTTTTAATCAATTAGCTAATAATGAACAATAAACTAAGTCTTTCAAATAAAATTATTTACAAGTAATTTTTTTGAGTGTATATGTATGTTCTTAAACTGGCTATGAATGCAGGTTGTAATGCTTACCTTTCTATACAGAAACTGGTCTGAAGCCCAGAATGTGTGGAACACATTTCTCATCATCTTCCTAATAAATCGGAGGAATTTCAAGATGCCAGCCCATTATTACCAGACTGGTGCTTTTTCTATAATAGGGCACTAGCAACTAATATGTCTCCTGTCAAGTTTAAAAATAGCGCTACATCTCCCATTACCACACCTATTAGTTCCCTCTCCACTCAGAGAGATTCTAAATCAAGTATCCTTCATCTATTTAAATCTAATGTAAGCCTTCAAGATCATCACTATTACCAAATTTATAGTAATAGGTACACTACTGGAAAAGATGAGTCTTGTAAACTGTCTTTAGCCCTCCAGCACTGTAAACACAGTCCAAATGAGTTGGATATAAAACCATTAATTAATGAAAATTAATTAATACCATTAAATAACATTAGCAGCCTCTGTGTTAAAGTAAGTTATCGTTATTCTGGGTTTTTGAATTATATGGCAAATGGGAGCGTATAATTAACTGTTAAATCAGAATAACTAATTTTCTATCAAATACAGTTGCTAATTTTGCATTTTCAGGTTATACTGTCATACTAGATCTGTACTCTCTTTTTTTAAAAGTTATTTTATTTTCCAGAAAGGACTTGTTACTGGCTGAAGAGCTATCCAAAATAATGTTAGAACTTTTTGTGAAGAGATTTGTTGTTGGTTTTTTTTTTTTTCAATATCAGCAGCAAATTCATGTCAACTTCTGTAAATCTGTTGAAACCATTACAAAGAGAAGGCAAAGGAACAAAGTCTGTGGAAGAGTAATCCAGTTTGCTGGTGATGCGTAGCCGTGGCTGTACTTGTTTCCCTGGCAGAGCATGGCCCTGGTTCTCCATCACACTTCTTTGACTTTTTTTTCTTTTGGCTTAGAAATTAAGAAGACTCTCCTGCTTACGTATGAAAATTACTTACTTTGCCTTTGCTAATCTGAACTCACAGAAGTAGTTTAGAGATTATCTAGTATCTTTGATACCCTGTTCCAAGTAGTATCTGGTCCCACGTATACCACTTAGTAGGTCAATTAGAGGTGTACAAACCAGGTTGTGTTGTAATGGCTGTTCACGGTGTACTGGGAATCGGGAGGTGGGTCATGAAGTT
This sequence comes from Falco biarmicus, assembly GCF_023638135.1. Lineage (NCBI taxonomy): Eukaryota > Metazoa > Chordata > Aves > Falconiformes > Falconidae > Falco > Falco biarmicus. Next base: position 39,920,297 of record NC_079295.1, on the reverse strand, counting down.
TCCCTTAAAAAAATGTCATTTGAGTGCTGTGCTCCGAAGGGGAATTTATGCTTCCGCACCCAGGTAGTGTTGGCTCTATGAGGGTTTGAGTTAACCATAAATGTAATACACAGGTGTTTTTCTCCACTGGGGGGAAAAAATGCAATAATTTATTTAGTATTGATTAAGATATTTGAAGAAGGTGATTGAGGATGGCTTCAAGTATAGGTGCAAAGTATTTATGACAGTCTTGGACTATGTGAGGAAAGAAGATAAAAGGAAAATTCTAAGGATGAATTCTTGCTTTTCTATAGCTGAAAAAAACCCATTTAATTTACAGCAAGAAATGATGAAGGTCATTAGTGCCTTTGCCTAGGTAAAATAAACCAATTTAAATACTGAGTTTTCAAATGCATGGTCTGCATGTACATTAACAACTTTTTCATAAGGATTTATAACAATATTGTTTACTTGGCAGGCACAGGATAATGTACAGATTTTACGGCATGCTACTTTCTAAATACGTAATCTCCAAAAGGAGCCATTACCTCCTCTTGTGTCAGGGTGTCTCTGGATTAATAACCGTGGGACATCTTTAAACTGTAACTTTCAATTCCTGCTGTTGCATTTCAGCGTTGAAAGCACAGATGTAAGAACTGAACCCGGCAGTCCTCACAGTTTGCTTTTTAGTTACGATCAAAACAATTCTTCAAAAATTCTGTTGTTTGAAATTCTAGTTGCATAATCTCAAATGCTGCTGTGCTTCTTACCTTTATGGGATGCACACCTGCCCTGTGCTCTCATGTGCCAGTGCTTTGAGGAAAGTAATTCTGAGAATGAAAGGGAAAACAAGTTAATAATTGTGTGTATTAGTGTATTACAAGCAGCTGATTTTTTCAATGTATGTGTATTTACAGTCCTCTCAAAATAGTCCATAGAAGAGTAACTTAGTCCCTTAAGCAAGCCCTTTCAGCAATTCAACCAAGTATCATAAGTCTTACACTAAAAGGGATTTTGAGGCAGAGTTCCCAGGTGGGGGGGAATCCTTACCTGAGATCCCTGCCACTTTCTCCCATTCACTTTTATTTCTGGCTGGGAATTTGATTGTCAGCGTAACAAAGACAGTCTTTGCAAACATAGATGTAAATCCTAAGCACAGTAAAATTAAATGTGGTGTTTGAGTGTTTAGTGAAACAAAAGCAGGCAGTGCAATCCGTCCAGGTTTCGATCTAGACAGTGTTTAGCATCCTTGATGCCTGCAGGTAATACTAGTTCTGGGTGTTCTGTAGGTGTGTGGTTTATGGATGTCACCAGTAAATTAATGTGAATGCTGATGCAGACGTCCGACTAAAGGTGAACTATTTTGCTTTATGGCATTCTCAAAAGAAGTAGAGAATTTCTTGTGTTTTCCAGTCGATTTATATAAAAGATTGAGTGGCATTCTCGTTTTGTGCGCTTACACAGTTTGGTAATGACAAACCTTAGAGCCGGTACTTTTGGGTGATCTAAATAGGAGTTAATTTTTGGTGAAACATTAAAATGTGATTGTGTTTAAGGTATAGCTCCATGGTTTTGGTGAGTCATTGTCATGAGTGGGAGGGTAATGCGGGCTCTTTCAGTCTAGGTCTGTGTGTGTACATGCCGCATCCACGCTGTGGCTGGGTGCAAACCGTGGGGCTGGGAGGGAGAAGGGGCACGGGGGAAAGGTGAAGACCCTGTAATAGTCATTTGGGAAATCCCGTTTTATCAGAACGTGGAACGTGAAAGGGTTTTGCCCCTGTTGGGTATTACACTGTCTTTATCTGAAATCATCAAAGGCTGCAAGTATGTTTATGTCCACAATGCATACCTGATGGGCTTTGTAGTCGGTTGAGCTATAAGACACTGAACCACGTGTGCTCTGGATACGGTGGTGGAATAAATTTCTCATACGTGTGGGACTGCGACCGTTAAAACAATCATTACTGAAACCATATACCTTATTTCCTGTAACAAATAGCAGCTCTCTACCTATGGAATATATTAACAGTTATTCCTTTGGTTTTGGATTGTTGCTCAGCTATTTTGTTGGACAGATACTTAAACATGATCTGTAATTTACGTTGTCTGAATACGTCAATGAATGGAGCTAATTATGGCTTTCTGATGTGAGCTATGCTGATGTTTGTGAAACCGCACTTCTGTTTATAAGACAGAGTGAATGCGTGTTCTGTAATAAATCATGGAAAACGATGAGTTTTCTCTACCTGGGTTGGTTTACAAAAACGCTTTAGTTGGTGTTCACCTAGAGCTTAAAAAGAAGCCATGGTTTGTGTGGCTAGTTGAGCAGTTAATTCTTCCGTACCATTAAAGGAAATATTCATTTATTACTTTGTTTGATACTCGATCAAAGGCAGGCTGTTGGGTCAGACAGCAGCGGCCCATTTAGGGACTCCATCACTTGCTGTTCTTCTGCAGCGTGCTGGCCGGGTGGCAGAGCTGCAGCAAATGACACAAGTCCTGGCTGAGTGCCACCGGCTGAACGCGGGCTTTGAGACAGCACCCGATTACCTACCTAAAACATCGCGGTATTTGGATATACCTCTGTATTAGTCACATTGGTTTTGCCACTGTTACCATGTGGAAGGATTTTCTTATTTCGGACGGTCTCTTCTGCACGTGTCCCCGACGGCTGTGCTGCTGTATGTGGCACAGGCAGCGTAAGAGGCGCTGGGAGCCCAGGGTGCCGTGGCCCCGCAGCTGGGGCTGAGCTGCTGGAGGAACACCCAGGATTGCTGGCTCCAGAGAGGAAGCGCTGGAATGAGCGAGGGGAAGCAGTTCTGTTTTTCTAATATTTGTTGTTTTCTTTGAAATGGGGAAAAGAATACCTGGAGTGATTTATATTTAATTGAGGATTGCATTCCATCAGATACGGTGAATGTTCTCAGGCCATTTATCAGCTGTGTCTTTTCAAGACCTCTGAGGAGTATATGGTACTTATTTACCTTAACTTGGCTAGGTCAAGGGAAATAAAGCAAAAATAATAGATGTTATTTTTGTATGTGAACAAAACTGGAAGTCATGTGGGTGAAATATGAGGTAAATGACTGTCCTACCTCCTTCTGTGCCTTTTTAAATAGAAGAAATTATTAGTTAAAATGTAATATAATTTCCTTTGCATTATCAGTGTATCTTTTAAAATGGGATTTATATACTTTTTCATCGCTCCAGCTTAGTCAACCCCTGAAGCTGACGTGACGTGTATTGTGCTGCCATTATTCTGTAGTAGCTTCATATTTAGGTAGCATCTTGTGTAAGAAAACAAAAAAATCCCACCCCAAAACCCCACAACAACAAGAACCTAAACCAACGCCAAACAAACAAGCAAAACAAGCCAAACGGGGAAAAAATGTGCCCTACACATTTTTTTTTTTCTCAATTGAATTTGATGTATATTGCTGGTAATGTATATGGCTCATTCGCCACTAGAATCCTGCAAGGGCTAGTGAGGATTGTAGTGAGCGGTGCTTAATTTTTTTTTTTTTTTTTTTTTGGGGGGGGGGGGGGCGAGAGTTTTGTAAGAAAGCCTTTCAGCTTCAGATCTTCTCTGAAAAATGTGTCACTGCTGACTGTCACCCTCACATGCTGCTGCTGTGGGGTCTATGAGTGTTACTGTGAAGAATGACATAGCAAAAGCCATCTAACACCCGCTCCACCAGGCATCCGCAGTTGCAACCCAGCTTCCCAGTGTAAATAGCCAAAAGGAGTTTATTGTATGGCGATGTTTGTGCTGTATTTGCATAACGTGTTTTTTATTGATCAGTCTAAAGGTAGGATAAATGCAGAATAACCTAGATGTCAGGGACATCTTTAAGCAAGAAGGAAACCTGAGAACTGAAAAAGCCTCTTACCGTCAGTGTGTACAGTCATTCTCTGTCCCCGTACAGGGCATGCAGTGACAAGTGTTGCAAAATAGAACCACAGCACGTTGTTGATTCAGCTAAACCTGGCGATAAAACTGGTTTCAGAACTAGCCTGATGAAGTACAATTTGATCAGATATTTCATGAACAAATTACTGTATTACTGATACTGCTAATGAATTGTAAATTCACGGCAGCTCGTTCTCCCTGAGCGACTGATTCAGTGGCTTTTACCAACTTTTCACATACCCCTCTTTTTTAGGGGCTGAATTTGCAAAATGCTTCCCTCTAGTCCTTTGAGTTAATTTTTTGGTGACATTTGATGACAAGCGTAGCATGATTAATTACAAATTGTTCTTTAGGTGAATAGTGCAGATTCTAAAACACAGCTTGTGTTTTTATAGCAGTTATTACTCTGCAGGCTCCAAAAGGTCTTTGGAGTAGAGAGGATGATTTCGGTTGCATCATTGTAAATTCAGAAAACGTCAGTGATCTCAAAAGTGTGATATTTGAAATTAGGTCAGTGGAAAAGAGATCAGAATCTGCTTTGCTACCTGAAAAAAGAAGCAAGGTCCAAAATGGAGCGAAGTCTCTGCTTCCAGAAGCCCATCATTCTCAGTTTTGAAAGGAACGTGTATGTCCAAAAAAAATAATTCATTTGAAACAGTATGGGGGAGTAAATAATAAAGCAAATTATAACCTGGATCCAGGCTGGGTTATGGCAAGAAAGTCAGAGCACGGAATACTTGTTCTTTGGCTGATTGTTCTGTAACAACCCGGGAGATCTGTATCACCGTTTCCTCTGGCACTGTGACGGGCCAATGTCTCAAAGCTATCTAGAGGTTTCTTATATTTTTGTCTCCCAGTTAAATTTATTTAGTGTTTGGATTTTTGTTGCTGGATAGTTAATCTTTTGATAGCTACAGTGTGCTTGTAAGTTGGTTGGTTGTTCTCTTTTTTGTGGTTTCCCCTACCCTCTTGATTGCAGAATACATAGTTTTCTTAACCTGAACATAAGTTTAACTAAATTCCAAAGTTGAGATGATGGTGGAGATTTTTCTGGAGAGTATGTAGTTCTCTGAATTCTCACTTCTTGTCACCAGAGGCTTTGAGAAGGTAAGGATTACAGTCTGGAACCACTAGAAATTACAGATCAGGAGATGGATGTACGGTCTTGTGATATACAGCATCGAACACGAAGCCTGAGCAAATAAGTTTAACCAAGAGCTCTCCCTTGGTAGGGTGTGTTGAGAAGAAACCATCAGAGAGGCAGCCATGGATGGCGAAGACCTTTCAGGGGTTTTTTTTCAGCTTTTGTATGCGATGGTTTTGCTCGAAGCATCTGAAAAGCAGCTTTTCAGTACCCCAAGTCTGTGACTCATGAAAGAGATGAGCAATAGTCACAGGGTTTTTGTCTTTTCCTTTGCTTTGGGCAGCGCATTTTGCATCCTGTTTGTGAGCAGCTCTGTGGCTTCTCATCTGAGAGCCTCCTTAAGCCTGTGATGCTGTTCTCTTCCAGCCATTTCGGAGTACTCCAAAACAAAAACCCCTGAAACCTTGCACACCCCCCCAGAAAAAAAAAACCCAAAGAAACAAAAAACCCTGATGTGATGTACACCTCTGGTAGGGTCTGAGCATGTTGCTTGGGTGGTTATCCCCGCTCCCAGTGATGCAGGGGAGAGTCCCCGGGGGATGCTCAGACTGCATCTCCCAAGGCTGCTCCACGCATCTGGCTTTAAGTCACTTGCCCAAATTACCATTATTAGCAACTACTGGGGCTGAAGGCTGTTTGCATTGTTCTTGAGCTTTATCTACTGTCAGGAAGAGGAGGGAAACCTATGTAAAAAATGAATAAACTACTTCCTGACCTATAGAAGGATTGTTTGTATTTGAGCGTGTAAAGTAAAGCTGCTTTTCAGTATCTGATTGAAAACAAAACAATAAATTCAAAATACAGTATTTTTACTCCTGCACGTTTTGATTCATTTAAAAATTACAAATGGTATCTTTTAATGGTTGAAACTAATAGGTGTGATAATTTTGTCATCATAATTGCTAACTAGCCTTTGCTGAAATAAACTCATTAATATAATGTGAAGGATTAATTTCACAGGAAAGATGAAGACACTGTAAGGCCTTGCAATATGTTTCTGCTGTTTCCAATATAATTTTCTTAAATAAGAAAAATAAGATGTATTACTAAAGTGAAATATTTCTCTGTTGTCATTTTTCAGAATCCAGACTGTTCTGAAGTGCTTGGAAAATGAGTGTTCTTCTCATTGAAGCCTTTCACGGTGGTTCCCACAAACAGCTGATGGATCTTCTCCAGGAAGAGCTACAAGATGACTGTGTCCTCTATACGCTGCCTGCCAAGAAGTGGCACTGGAAGGCACGGACTGCTGCTCTGTATTTCATGCAAACAGTGCCAGCAAGTGCTAATTACAGGTAACCCAGGAACTGAATCATTTCTGAGCTCGAATTAGAGGGGCCTTCAACCAGGTCTCCTGCGGTGAGTGCGTGGTTATGCGCACGCACATGTGTGTGTGTGTGCAGGCAGATGGAGACTTTCAGTGGAAAATGTGAGTTTTCCATCTTGCATGGACTTTTTGGGGTATAACTGGGAAACGACTGCCATGTTTTAGGGTTTCCTGCACTATTTTGTCTTGCATCGCTAGTCCTTGAGAGTCTCTCGGTGCAAGAGTATGGATACCTGTTTACATATACATGTATATGTACAACTTAATTTAAAATTATCAAGTGAGTTCAGTAACACTGAAAGGTTTGAACTGTGCTTCACAGCTTAGGCTGAAAGATGGCACAGATGTGAACACTGCAAGCTTCCTCGCTTGCCCTCAGATGTATCTATTAGCAAGTCTGATTTATCAGCGTGCTGCTCAGGCTGACCTGGAGGATTAAGGGAGCAGTTTTATCTTAATGATGGTCCAGTTCTGTAATGTGCCAGCAACTGTGGATGTTGGATGTCAATTATGCATTTATGTAAGTGGCAAATTTCTATCAGCTAGAACCTGGACTGATAAAAACAGACTATTTAGGTCATCAGATAGCTATCATGTAGTGCGAATCAGTCACTCTAGAACGAGCTGTCTTTAAACCCAGCGATTTTGCTTGGCCTACCTGATCGGTTGAGATGTGGTAAGATGATTGCCTTCAGCAGTGGCATGCCGCGCTGCACGGCACGGGAACGAGCACTTGGTTGACTTTGCGCCTTCATGGAGAGGGACTGTTTGTGCCAGGGGATGTTTTAGCACCAGCAGCTGCTTTTCAGCGGCAGAATGAATTTCAGTAGGAGTCTGAGCACACCTAAATGATGTGCTTAACTACTAGTTACAGTTCACATTGGGGTCTGGTGTTTGTTACTGGGAGCAAGTAGACCTAGTCGGCTGGGGAAGGGATATGATTTTTTTGAGAGTAGATCTTGTGCTGTAGAAGGCTGCATTTGAACAGCCGATGCAATGTCTAATCTGTTTTGGAATGCATGCTATATAAATGTACACCTTTTCTGTGCCTGCTTCTGGTTTGCGTTTAAAATAAGCTCCCATCCCAAGCCAAATGTTAAAATTAATTTTCCCCAGTTTGTCTTGTGCAAGGCTTTTAGTGTTGGTTTCCTATTGCTTTCCTTTTGCAACAATTTTGTTTTGGAGGAGTGTATATGACAAACTGTTATGTAAATTTGTCTTGTATCACTACCACATCCTCCAACGCATCGCAATGTTATCTGTGTTCCTTCAAGGTCAGCAGCCCAAGCTGTCCAGCACTAACTGTATTAAACTAATCAGACATCACTCATAGACATACACTTCATTAGTTTAACTTACAGTTACATTGACCTAAGATAACTTAACTCCAATTTGTCAAGTAACCCACATCTTGGGGGAAGGGGGAGGGAATTGATGGCAAAAAAAGCCCCCCAAATCCCACAGGAAAAACAACCATCCAACAAAAAAACCCCTCAACCCAGCAGCCTGAAAACTCACTTGAAGTGAATAAACTTGCAATCTGTCATAGACTTATGTGCAAATATAACCTTTACTGACAGCAAATAAATCTGGTCTAACCAATAGAGCATCTTAGAGAGGAAAGCTTTTCCTTTGCTGTGAGTTTGATCAGACAGAATCACATAGTCAAAGTTGACAAAGATGCGATGTTATAAAAAGAGTATGTACCTTGTCCTCGCAGGCAGGATAAAATATTAGGAGCAAGGGCCGATGTGACTGGTGAGAGGAAAACTGATTAGAGGTACCTTCTGCTTTACTTGCACATTTTTAATGTTTGTTTTGTAATTGAATGTTTCAAATATTTTATTAAATTGAAAGTATAAGTGCATCAGACTACAACCTAATAAAGCTGACTACTCTCTCCTGATAGAAAAAAACATTGATTAAAATTAACATTCATTCTTTTATTTCCAGCTTGCTAGTAACCACTAAAGACCTGTTTCCGAGGTAGTAGTTTATTAAGACAAAATCCTCATTGTAAACTGGCAGGAGTGTGTGTTTGAATTACACATTTAAATATTTCAACTTTCTCGTGGGTTCATGGGAAATACAAGATTTGCATTATTTATAATATTGACATTATTCGTAGAATTAAAATTTTCTTTTGCCAATGATTTTCATAAATGTGATGTTTCATGAATATGTTTCTATCTGTGCGCTTAGTAATACAGAAAGGTCACAAATATTTCAAGTGTGAGCACTGTTGGTAACGGAGCTACGTTACGAAATTTTAGTATCAAACTGTACTTTATTTCAACATGCTGGTATGTATGAGAAATACTACTGATGCTAATAAGTCTGGTATTGCCGTACATCTGTACAGCAGTAGTATACATATGTTTTAAAAGTTCTGCAATACGTAAAAGCTGATTATAGGAAGGAAGGAGGTTTGTTGGTTTTCAGGTGATGTTCAGTGACTTAAGGAATGGTCTTTAAATAGTGCTTTTGAAGCAGAGCATACAATGCAGAATCACAGATGTTAAATTCAAATACTCTGTAGTGACCAGACAGTTTATGTGAAATTGCAAATACTTTTATCGAAGAACAGACGTGTACTCTCCTGAGTAAGAATTAAAGCTGAATTGGTAACGAGCCATGCATCTAACGTTACTTTTGTGAACCGTGCAGCCGGTATCTTGGCATGCCATAAAATGGTGTTCCTGTGCAAGAACGAGGAGATCTATCCAGAACTGTCACAGGGAGATGTCCTCACCCTTCCAGGAGAACACACGTGGCTATTATGGAAGGTATCGGACGCTTAGCATTTTATCTGCAATGCTGCACAGATTTATATTAGTGCCCTGATGCAAAGGCTGTGCTGTATTTCTCTAGAAAAATGTTGGCTTTTCTGTTTTCGTGGCTTCATTGTGCAGCGTGTCGTTAACCCAGCTCACGTCTTCATTCATCTCCTTAAAGGAGGACAGGAGCCCTGATGAATGGGGAAGATCAGGCACGCAGCGAGTCCCTCCAACTTGGAAGGCCATAAGGAGAGTTTTTAAAGGTGGCTCCCTTGGCTAGTAAACTTGAAATGGTTTAATGTATTGATGTACAGCAGGCACAGAACGGAGTGATTTTAAGAACTTCCTTAATTGCTATACAGAGACTCACATGATTTTTCCTTAATTGGAAGGGAAAGGTGTCTGCCTGGACCTTGCCTTAGTACAGGGGCTTTCATCCTGGTGCTGGCAATTTCCAAATCACAGCATTTGAAATGCACGGGGAAAGGGCAGAACTAGCCTGCTTTCTCTAGACAAGATGTTCAACAATTACAGAGTTTTGCTAGGGGTCAGAGGAATATTATCATCTTCATTCTGTAAATTAGGAAGGTCCAGCGGAGAGCTGTGACCTCCTCGGGCTGCTGGCAGTCTGCTGGGCTGCTGCGCTGTCTGCTTTGTCTCCCAACTTGCTTCAGACAGCTTAAACTCTTTGATAAATGTAGATGTCTGTTCTTCTCTAAAGTTGTTTTCCATAGCACATAGTGGCTGTTCAGTAATTCCAGAAAGCACGTAACAAAAAAATTGTGTAGCCTTTTTTGTTTGTTTGTTCTTATTTCAAGGAAAGTTCTCAAATTGGAAAATACTGTTGCACGATTTAACGGAGGGGAAAAAAGAAGGAGGTTTCTTTTCTTTTTTTTTTTTTTTCTAATTCTATTCTTTATTACCATGAACAATCTTTTAAATTTCAAATAATAAAACAGTTGATATGACACACTGGACGAAAGCATTTTATGTTTTAGGGGCTATCCCCTGCAGAAAGTAATTCAAAAGCAAAAAAGTTAGTAATGTAAGACATAGGTCTGCAAAACTGAGAGGCTAAATGCAGCGTACCTTCCAGTTTGTTTTAATAGCACTGTTAGATTATTTTAAATATACATATATATATATAAATATTATGTGTAACATTCAGTATTGCCCCCCAGGTAGCTGTTCATATGAATAAAGATTTTATTTGTAACAGACTCTAGCCCTGAAATACCCCTAGGGTAAATGTTAGCATATATATACCCCTTGATATTTGACAGCTATATTTTAAAGACAAACTCTGTGCTTTTTACATTTTACAAAAGAGAAAACAAATCATTCTTTTTAGAGCTCTGTTAATTGAAAAAAAAACACCTGGAGTGTGTGTGATGTTCGGCAACGTATAGTATATTCCAACAGAATGTAACGTAGATGGGAGATTTTTCTTATTTAAGTAACCTGTTAAGATTTAGGATTTTTTCATTCTGTTCTATAAGGAGAAAATGTGTTATAAAATGAATTCTGTACTAACTGATGGACTGGTGTTGCCTAAATGTCCTTTTAGAAGCAGTGATCCTGTAGATTTTTATTCCAGTGAGTAGTTCAGTCCCACTGAAAACAGAACACAGCTTGCATGTGAGAGCATTTGCGAGCTGGAGTACTTACTGTTTTCTAGATACTTTCTTTTCAAAAAAATACCTGCAGATAATATGTCCTGGATAATATGATGTTTGAAGATGCAAATTGAAGCCAAGCAGGGCAAATTTCAGCCATTTCATTAAAGCTGAATACATCGATGCCCACTTGTGCTGGAAACATTTCTGTCTTTTTACATCTTTGTCAAACACTGGAAGGGCATCTTCATATAATCTTAGTAGGAAGTGGAATAATTTTTCCTGCATTAGGGGCCTCCCTAGCATTTGACTTGGATAACACTCAGGTAAGAAATAAGTAACTGTACTTGTGAGTTAAATAGAAGATAACCGTGTACCTGCAAATTAAAAAAAAAAAAAAATATATTCACCTGATACTATTTTTTGGGTCATATTTTATGGTGTTTCCCTCTGTATATAGGTGAATAAATGAGATTCAATTTTTATGGTATCTACCACCAAAATTGTGTATTTTGGTCTTATTGTTACATTTGAAGATGGGACGTGGCTCACTTTTTTGGAATTACGGAATAATTTGCTGCCTGGAGCTGCTGTTAGTTTCACGCCATTTCTTTGTTGCTCAGTGTAAAGCGTTTGTGTTTTAGCTGCGGGTTTTTGTTAGATGCAGTGGAACGTGCTCCTAGAAGGTAGGCTGGTGAGTTGGCCTTCGTAGTTCGATCAGTTGATGTAAAGGCATGATGAAATAAGGTGGCTACATGTAATAGTCAGTATCCCCTAAATTTAGACATGGTTCAGGTCTCATCTTTGATTGAATATACCATGGGGGTGTAACTGACTCTAGCCTCCCTGCTGGATGCAAATAACAATATTCTTTACCTTGCTGTAGTGATGCCCAAAGAAGGGTACAGGAGACCCCGCTTAGCCCTGTGCTCCTTCTTTACGATCCCTAGCTAAGCGAAGGGTCATTACTTCTTTAATTTCATTAGCGCTAAATTTTGCATGCATTTTTTTTAATTTCATTTTATTTTAAATGAATCAGTTGAGTTCACCAAGGTTAGTTCACACGGGCTTGTGCAAACGCGTACATGTTCATCCTGCCTACGCTTTGAACTAGCTGGTTGGGAGCTCGCGGCGCGCTGGGGGCCAGATGGCCGTCCTAGCACCATGTCGAGCCTAAACCAATAAACCCTACCGAGATACGAGACGCAGGCACCATGTACTGAGCTAAAACAACTTTGTGACTTCTGACCAGAGCTGGCTGGTGTCCAGCCAGCTTAGAGTGTAAGCAAAGAGAATATACGTCCATATGGAACGGCACGAAGCTCCACCACTTATCACAGCTGATGCCCTCCACTTCTGTAGCCCTGGATAATGGAGGGTGTCCCAGCCTGAGTAACGGGTGTGAAATTCTCTCTCAGGAGGGAGAACTGGGAGGCCATCTGATCTGGGAGTACGTAACATGGGAATGTACGCGTAAAACTGGCATTTGTGTGATTTAGATTAATATCACCCAAAATCTGTTCTGGAAGCTTCTTCTGAAAACGTTACTGCTCAAAGTAAGCTTCTGAAGAAAAGCGTGTAGCAGAACGTATTTGCGAACGCTTTTTGTCAGAACACTTAATGTAAAGAGATGCTTTGTTGAAGTTATCAGAAGAAAAAGGTTGAAATTCTGTAGTGGATTTATTTTATTTTTTAATTGGGTAGATGGTGTTAATAAAAGTAAGTAATCAGTAAAAAAAAAAAAAAAGTAAAAAAATCCAGTTAAAAAATGAAGTAATCCACTAAAAAAATAGGTAAGGTCTAAGGGCAAAATCATTTCCTATTGAGGATAACGGCACTGCTGTGGTTTCTTCGCTCACAATTAGACCGCTGAAATTTACTTTTTGGCATGATGGAGAGAGACTGCCTGCAAGTTTTCATGCAGCCAGTGAAGGAGGTGGGATCTCCTTTGTCAGGCAGATTAATTACCTTGCTGCTGCGCGCGGAGGGGCCAGGAGCAGTGTTCTGGTGCGCATGGTCCTTGGGCAGTACGGTGCTTTAAAAGCAAATGTTTTTATACTTGGATCCGGCTGCTTAAGTTCCTGGGAGCTGGGGAATCCAATATCAAGAAAAAAAAATAATCTTTTAAGAAACAGGACAAATAATTTCCTAAGTAAACTACCTGGAATTTATTCAGGCAGACAGCAATGTGATCTTAAACATTCACTTTGCATTAATCAACTTTGCCTCAGATAAAATGCTGGCAGATGGTAGCTATTCCTTTTAAAAGTGACAGGTTTTCTTTACATTTTTGTGTGGAAACCCCCACATGCACTCTTCCCTCCAAAAACTTTAGTTGTTTAATTTGTTTATTTAATTCAGTCCTGTTATTAGGCAATTTCACAATTTGGATAGTTAAATGAGGTTTTAAATGAATTTAAATGCAAGTCCCTTCCTTTGAAGTCAGTGGAATTGTATATACTTTCTCAAATTTGGCAGAAGGAAGATGGGGATGATGAACACAATGAAGGAGAGGTGCAGGACCGGGAAGGACGCTGGTTGGGACTGCTGGGTGATCTATAGAAAGTGCTAATGTGAAATGGCAGTTGTCTGTTTGATGTGTAAAAGATTTGCTGAAATTCCAGAAAAATATTCTGATGAGACACGGAAAGAACAATCTGTTTTTTCAAACCCTTGCATGCGTTTTTCTTTATGTTCTCGAATGCTGGGTGAAATCCTTATTTTTCTTTCTAAAATGAATTTTATGAATCACCTGGAGAATTGATATTTACATTGCTGGCAGTAAAAAGTAATGAAATTGTGCATTATGATTCCGTATTTCTACACTTAGGATTTTAATGAGTATTTTATCTATCCCTTTAAATGGTTGCTGTGTATATATTTTATTTCTAGATTAGTTATGGATTACATTTCTATTTTCAAATCACAAACATACACAGTACTATGTTATAAAGAATACGATAGTTTCTACAATTCGTTCTCGTTCTAGTCCATAGCACTAAATTGGTCTTCTAAAGGGACAGAAACAAAGCTTTTGGTTTGCATGTAATGAAGAGGAAAAATTGTTGTGGTTTTTTTTTTTCTGTGCTGCTTTTTTCCAAATCTCAAATCCCTTTTTTTTCCCCACCTAAGAAGTAAATAATACACATTTTATCAGATACTTGGCTTGCACAGGATTTGAATTTATAGGTTTGTATTCCAGTGTCATAAATAACTAGCTTTCTTAATGAGTACTCACAGCTTGGCTTGGTTTTGTGAATTGATACATAACGAAAAGAAATTTTATGTTATTCAAACTGTTTGTAGCTAAATGGGTTTGGGAGAAGACCTGCCTAAACGCTGCCACTGCCCCTGCCCGCTCCTGTCTGACCCAAATACACTGAAGTTTGAAGGTCTTGGTTCAGGCAGCTGGGAACACCTCAGGTGCTAGAAGACAACAGACGGAGAATTCTGTTGACTGCTGTCAGCCCGCCTGGTCTGCGTTGACTGCCCTAACCGCTGGGTAGGGGCTTTCTCTGACGTGTGCAGGTGGTACGGGTGGGGAGTTCAAGCAGTACAGCGGCTTTTTGACGCCAGCTGTGTGGGCTGTTAGCATCTGCTGTGGGTGCCTGTTGAATTTCAGCGTGGATTTTTGAAGGCACTGACCAGGTCCGTGGTTGCTCCAGAAAATGTGCCCAAAGGTATTTTCTGGTTTTATCTCCTTGATTCCTCTGGGATTACAACTGTATATGGATTTATACTGGGCACGTGACCCTGTGGGCAGGTGGTGCCTGTTGACAAGCAGCACAGCTTGATAGGGTTGTGGAGAGGTGGCAGAGTTAAGTGGTGCTCCCAGTCCAACGTCCACACAGCACGTTATTTCAGGGGTTTTTACTTCAAACTAGCATAGCCTGGTTCTTATGGCCTGGATGCCTGTAAGACGAGGCTGGAGTCCAGTAAATGCTCTCCAGGAGCATCACCACCTGGTGTGGTTTCATCTAAAGCTCCAGCTCATAACCTTGGAGACCACTGGTGTGAGCTGAGGCATGTGGTGTGAGATGGATGCTTGCTTCGTAAATGCTCTTTGGTGTCAAACTGAGCTGCTAATCTAAATGGACGCGTAAAATACTTTGGGTTTGTGCATTGTGATGTAGTTTGTTCCCTAAACATGCGACATATACCTAGGCTGTAGTTTGATTACAATCTATATGCCAGTTTACGGTGTGAACGGAATATGTCTAATTTAAGATGGACTTCTGACTCCCTCAAACCACAGTTTGATCATGTATTTCTTCCTCCTCTTCCCCATTACATTCACTCAGCCCATGGTACTTGGGAATGATACCTGTTACTGGTATGCTTTGAATCGTTATGATGATTAATTTACCCTCCCTTCAAAAAAAGAAATTGAGAATCTGTGTAAATTATGTCTATTCATTTGAATATCTTTGACAAATACAAAGCAATCAAAAGGCTTTTTTTTGTCCATCATTCTATAACGATTTTTGCAATCCCCTTATTCCCTTCAACAATATTTTCCCTTCCTTGCCTCTGTCCTTTGTCCCTGTCTTTTCCTCCCTTCCTCCTGCACATATACTCTGATGGTCCAGTGGACACAGTCATTTTAAAGAATGCTTTCTGTTTCAGAGCATTTTTTTTTTATTGTTTATCTTTATAACCTTGCCTACTTGTTCATTATTTTTCGTTTTAGGTCTCCTTAATTTCCATTTTACTTGTTGCACACTGGAGCTTATATGTCAGTCTAATAGCAACCTGAAAAAAGAACGAGGGAAACAGCAGTGGACACAACATCAAAAGCATAGAAGCGATTTCATTTTTGCAGAAGACTGGAAGAATTTATACCTGTTAACAATATTATTTCTAATAATTATGAGGAAAGATGTATCTAGAGCGGCCCTGATGTAAAACTGGTGTGAGAAAAACCTGTGTAACTACTTAAATTTTTCAATGATTTATCAAATGGTTTTAAAAAAGGTATGGACTGTTACAGATAAAACACTAGAAAATTTATTTCAGATTTTTGTTGCAGTTAATTACTATTCCTACTATGAATTATGTTAACTTGTGTTTTCTTTAAGACTGATAATATTTTTTAACATGGCATATTTTGCATGTAATGAAGATGTGTGTCTGTTTAGAATATGGAAAAATCTTTATGGAATTAAGTATTATGTAATATGAAGAAATTTTTGAACACCTTTCATACTATGTATATTATATATGGAAGAATTAAAAAAATTGAAGAGGAGTAATTTGAGAACATCTGCAATTTTTTATTTATGTAAGAGAATATCCCATTTTTAATTAAAGATGGAATTTAAGAATGATAAATGGGACCATTATCTAGTAGCAGTTAGTTTGCAGGCATTTTTTTCCTACTGTTCTGCAGATTGCTGCAGGTTTGGTAGTGCCTTTGGCTTTTGTGAGCAAAATGCATTTCCTACTTGTGACAGAATAGTCGTAACTCGCTAAACATGGGACAGTTACCATGCATAGCGACATCTCTATGTTTAAACCCTAAGGAATAGAATTATTTTGAATTATTTTTATGCAGAAATTTCCTGGTAATCAATTTTATTAGAAACATAACAGCTCAAAATTTTATATGCCAAATGAATTTGTAGAAATAATGCTGAAGATAGTAAAGCTGTGCAAGAACAGGAGATGAATTTCAAGGGGAATTGTAACAAAGGAGTTATCTTTTATTTTATTTTTTAGAGTGAAATGAATCCTAAATTAACTTAGAAGATTTTTCTTTTGCTATAGGTGTACTGTAATAAATTGTAGATGAGCCAAAATTAGATGTTATTTCTGAGAGAAGTACTGAAGTGCCCTACATGATGGTGTTTACAGTGCGAGGCATAGCTTCTGCCTGCCTTGTAGCCATTGACAAAAAAAGGAATGTGTGTTTCTAGCCTGTTTTCCTTCAAGGATGCTCTGTTCATCTTGACGCAGGCTTGGGCTCGTGTTGGGTGGGGGTGGATGGAGGGCCATGAAGGCTTTGACTGGATGGGTTGCAGGGGTTTGCTGCGAACAACCTATTTTGTCATATTTGGCAAGTTTTTGAAGTTTTTTGTTTTTTAGTAGTAGACTGACCTTTTTGTTGTTTATTCGTGTTTGAACTTTGGCCCTTAGATTACCTCTTTCTGCTTTCTTCATTGTAAAGTTGGTTCTGAATTATTGTTCCATCTGAGTCTTAGCTGTGCGCTATCAAATTGGGTGGAAAAAGAAGTTAGGTAGGTGCTTTGGGAGTAACTTGAGTTAGCCCAGCTTTGCCATCGGGTGTTACACATCTCTTGGTATCTCTGACTCTCAGTTATCCCAGGAGCAAGTAGTGACTTCATACCTCCTCTTGTATCATAGAAGACGCCTGCTGACCCTGCTGGTCTTGCCTTTTCTCTCCATTACTTTCACAAAACTCCAGGGTTCTGGGTGGGAGAGACGTTCAGCTGTCCAGAGTCAATCGACCCTTGTGTTTAATGATGGCTTTAGGTGGTGTCCTCCAGATACGAGTCAAGAGACCTGTGTGGAAGAGGACTTGGCTACAGCATCCTCAGCGCTATCTACTCTAGGCTGTTGCATTATCATCTACTCAGGGCTATACAGGTGGAGGCGGGTTTGCAGTAGTGCTCACCCCTGCGAGGTTTGGTGCCGGCCTTCCAAAGGATCTTGTAGCTCCAAGCTGACTTGGAATCGGTCTTCAGTGGGTTGTGTTGCTGTTGAAGCATTCAGGTCTGAAGTGCTTTCAACACAGATCTCGGCTCATCCCCAAGATGATGGAAGTTCTCTACGCAGAGGTGATAGGGAAGAGATTCAGAAAAGAATAGTTTCCGGAAAAGACTCTGGAAAACCAGTCTTAACTTAATTATTCAAAAGAGAGTCAGGAGTTGGAAATGATAACACCTACCATTTTTTTTCCTTTTTTTTCCTGTTTTTTTGTTTTTTGTTTTTTTTTTACATGGAGCAGAGAACCTAGGTAATGGTCTTGCATTGAATTCATACTCCTTCTGTTGTAAATAGACTGAAAAAATATATATTTTTGCATATCAAAATAGAAAAAGGTCTAGATTTGAATATGCCATGCTATGTTATGATGAGTGGAATAGTATATGTCCAGTATTAAAAAGAAAGCATCTATACTTTTAAAGTACTAATTTCCAGTGTTAACAGTTGTACGGAAGGTCATTGACACTGGGTTGTAGGGGGGCCTCTGGGGTTCAGGCATGTTTGAAGGCAATATTTATGGTGTCTCGGTTCTTAGATTGTTTTGCACGTGGCTCTTCAGTTTTCTTAGCTATTGATTGGAAAAAAGTGAGGGATACAGTAGTTTTCCTGTGCTTTCAAGAGATGCGTCGGTGGGTGATGAGGCCGCTGCGGTGGGAGCGTGGGTGGAGCTGGTGCGTCTGAGCGAGCGGGGTGAATGAGCGGGTGACAGGGAGGGAGCGGGAGGCACTTGTGTGCTTCCTGCGATTTTAAGCGGTATTAAGGATGTTTCAGCTGTTGAGATGAAGCACGGCAGCTGCTCTGCAAACTCATAATAAAACAGGGGCCTGAATTTTCTTTATCTTGAGCATCTGCCTCTGACCACAGATGTTGCTGGGGCTCTGCGTTTCTCTTAACCGATAGCTTTGAATTACAAGATCGATGTATAGGAATAATTAGAGTTTGGTTTGGTTTATTGGATAAGATGGGATTTGGAGATAATATTGTTACCTGTTAATTGCTAGGTACACACTAAGGCTCTGAATCATGAAGAGGAAGGTACAAAAGCTGTGCACGTGAAGCAAATGCTTTGCAGTGGAGGAAAACAACTGCGCAGCCACGCTCCGGGTTCTTACAGCATCGCTGTGGTATTTGCCCTCCCATTAGCTCTTTAGCTCACTTTCCACAGTGCATTTTGGTCCTTACATATGGGGGTGTTGGGGTGTTTTTTTGTTGTGTTTTTGTTGTTGTAGTTGTAGTTGTTGTTCTGTTTTTGTTTTTTGGGGTTTTTTTCCCCCTCCCAGCACATGCTGTGGAATTTAAAACTGTAACTTTGTTAACTGTCATGTGTAATATCTTTAATTTTGCCTTTAAAATATGGAGGGGTTTGTTGTGTGAGTGGTGGCGTATTTAAGGTAGAATATTCCATGCTTCTGCAGATTGCCAGCATTACATGCCAGAGCATCCTTCTGACCATGAAGCCCAACCACGCTTGTTCTATTAGCTGTACTTCAGAAGTATTTGTTTAGTTTTTTTCCTCAGATGGATAACCAATATGGAACATTCTGTCCACAGAAGTCTTATTAAAGAGGTTAGAGCATCCTGCTAATTAGGAAAAACTAATTAGGCAGATTGTTGCGCCTGTAACCAGAAGTTTATATTTTAATGGATTTTGAAATGCGTTATACTCACTTTTGCTATTGTAGAATACTTTTTTCTTTTAAATGTCTCCAAATAGGTTTTTTTTGAGGAGATTGTGCACTCGGAATAAGAATGCAGTAATATTTTACTTTTTGAATCTCTTAAATATACAGGAGAATATATGCTGTAAAATTGGTGGAATCATTAATTCATACCAGCTTCTTACTGTGGCAGTCAAAATTGTTTTGTTACCTTCCTGTTGGTAGATTTAAAGCTTTTTAACTGCCCCATAGAGGAGTTGGATTAAATTCATATGAAGAAACATTATAATTTGTGGTTGCATTAAAATTATGCTTAGATGGTCCACAAATCTCACAAATTACTCTTTGGCTACTTTAGGCTGACCACTGTTTCAGTGAATCTTGGGAAGTTTATTGCATTTGAAGCTGGATCTGACCCATTTGTGAGTGGTCTTGGAGTGCTGGACTCTTGATCTGGAAGCTGAAAAATAAGCCTGTTCTTAGCTGTGGGGTGACCTGCAAACAAAAGCATTGGGGTTGATTGGGTTTTCATGGTTTGCATCTTTAATTCCTGTTAGGTACAAATGAACCGGCACTGTGGCATGTCCTTGCTTTACAAGGTGTCACGTGGAAAGCAAGGGATATTTGTGGCTGGTGAGAAAAAGCCTGATTTGAGATACCCTTAAAATACATTTAAGATGGATTTCTCCTTCACTAACATCTACTTTTGAACTTTTTTTGACTTTTTCAGCTATGCCCTGTTGCTAACTTTTAATTAATCTTAACCTTTTTTTCAGGCTTGTCATTCTGCATTTTGCGAAATGTTTTGGCTTGTGCATAAGCCGTGTAGCCAGGAGCTGTGGGCAGTGACCTGCAGTCTGTCTCAGGACCATCCTCTGAGATGGAATTCAAGATACAGATGTTGAAATCTGTGAGAAGAGGTTGGCAGCCATCTGGAAGTTGGCCATCTGCTCCCTCCTGCAGAAGCAGGGAACAGTGCGTTTGGGGATCCTTTCTTGTCGCAACCTGAGTCAAGACGATTCAGAATCGTGTCTGCAGCCTGATGGGCGAATATTGGGTTGCCAGGTGCTTGGCACTTGGTGGTGTAAGGGGCTAGAAAGGGGAAAGTGGAGAAATACTTCTAGAAAAGCTTTAGAAACGGGCTGTATACATGGACTTCAGCAAAGCATGAAAAGGCTTTAGATCATATAGCTACAGGTCTAGTGGAAGAAACCGTGGAGCTAAGGGAGATGCAGCTTGCTGTGTTGATAGAAAACGGACAGAATGTCCCATCAGGGCAGGAGGCTCGCTAATTATTTTGCTAACACATCGGGAAATACGCCCAGGAGATACAGACTTGGTACTACATGAAAGGAGAACTGTGGGTGCAGGAACAGGAGGATGGAGCAGTTGGGTCTGGTCCCCACTTAAAGGAAAGCCTTCCTACTTCCACTCCAAGGAGGCTCAAAAGAAGACAAAAATACTGCAAGGATTGTTCTTTGTGGTGTCAGCCTCTGCCACCACCAGGCCTTCTATAATTGCTGGAGTGTCAGCTCTGGCTTTGGCGAGCGAGATTTGTGTGCCACAGCTGTGATGACCTGTGGATTCACACCCCTCCATGCTGCTGCAGTTTAGTCTTCAGCCTGAAATCTGGGACTATTATCAACCAGACGGGTCTAGGTAGTTAGCATGATGTCATGTCTCTTAAGCAGTTTATGGAACAGGGATGAAATTTATGGCAATAAATATTTTAGATTGTTTTTGTTTGGCTTCCTAAGGAGAAGAATTTCCTTAGGTGAGAGGTTATTTTGCAGGCGACTCCACTGTATGAGAGATCGATGGTTTCAGTACATGGGAAGCTTCTCCCCCTTCAGTGTCATAGTTTGAAATTGATACTTGCACTTAACAGCTTTACAGATTCTTGTTTAATTACTGGTCATTCTTCTGAAGTGGATGACTCATTTAGCCTTCAGCCATCGGAGGTGTTCTGGCCCTCTGTATAACTTCACATACATATTTTTGCTCCTAAGAACCACAGAAATGCCTGTGCATTTTTGCCCCTGCACGTCTCATTTCCTGGGGTAATATAGAGAAAATGGGTCTGAGAGGGGGTATGAAATGAGAAAAGGCACGTTGTGAACAAGTTTGCATTGATCCGGGTGGCTGGTGGCGCATGCTTGAACACTGCCCCTTCAGTCATCCCCTGGGTGGGCATGCTTGGCACTGTCTTGTGGCCTGTGCTTAATATTAGTACTGCTATTATTAATACTGTAGTAAATTAATAAACTATTAGTCCATATTTCTCGATTGTTATTTCAGAAGTTATTTAATTCTGGTGGCAGGACAGCATGAAATTTCTGCTTCACCATGTTCCGGCATGGCAAAACTTAACGTAAAACTAGTTCTGCTTTAAGTGTCACCAGCTTTTCTGCTGGCATCCCAGGCTGTGTCCCCTTTGCTGTGACGTTGCATGTATCCTGGTAGAGACCCACTGCAGAAATACCGGCAGACAGGCCTTTCCGTGTCAAGAGATAGCACTCGGTCTTGTTGCTTTGAGATCTAAATAAATTTGTGCTGATCTCAATAAATGTGGATGTTTTGAACCTTGACTTCACAGTTGGGTGTTTTTTTCCCTGCTTTGTCAAGGAGGATGACTGTAGTTAGACCATGAGCTGATTACTGCCTGTATCAGATAATAATTTCTTAATGTGGGAGGAATATTAAGAAGAATAGATGTGAGTGGTCTTGGACAACTCTTTATGGAATGATGTTTAAGCACTGCTGTAAATAGGATGCATGTTCCCTTTCATGCTGAGTCTGATATAGCTCAGCTGTTGTGGGGTGAATATGCCAACACCCAGGACAAAAATCAAGAAGACCTTAGAAAACACTTGCAAAGCATATGGTGACTGTCTTTAAAAGTTGTCATTATGCCTGTGATTGTCACCCTTGGATTTTAGGTGGGTAGTAGCTGGAGTTTGATTAAAGAACCAGTCCTACTTCTGTCTAGATGTTTCTCTGTGAAGTACCTCTTTGTTTCCCCATGTCATGTGTTTGTCTTACGATGTGCCAGTGGCAAAGAATTCAGCGTTTGACTTAAAATGTGAAAACCTGCTGGTGTTTGAGTGTCCATGTGCCATGGCGAAGGGGCTGGCGGGAGGACGGGAGGTGGTACAGGAGGGGCGTTGGGTGGCCTGGTGGAAAGCCAGAGCATCAACGGTCAGCTAAACCGTCACTTTTCTTCAGAGAAGCCTGAATCATCATTAAGAGATGAAATGTCTCTTTTCAATGAAAAGACAGCTAATTTGATTGATGGTGGGTTTTTTCCCCACCAGTGACACTTTAAAAATAAATCAGGTTTTCTTTTGGGGGTGGCTGTTAACGTTTGTTGAAGCCTCTTCAATATGCCAAAATAGATTTTTAGTATTTGGAGTTAGCCTTCTAAGATAAGACCTTGTAAAAGTATTTTGTGTGTTTATTTTTTTGGTTGGTTGGTTTTTTTGTAAGAGGTTTTTCTGGATTATGTAACTAAAGGCAGGGTGCTGCAAGTCGAGGTTGTATTTTATGGAGTGCTCTAAAGGCATGACAGTCCAGAGGATGGTGGTTAGAGAGGTGGTAGTAGTAGGAAGGATAGTAGGAATATGTTTTTATTGGTTTTTTTTTAGGGTGATGAATTCTATTTTGTTTGTGTAATGCTTTAAAAAGCCTTAAGGTTGATCTGCAATAGTGTATTATCAAAAGTTCTGTTCTTCTCGTTTCGGTTGGTGGACTCTAGAATAGCTCTCATGTCATTCCCAGCATCTTTTCATAGGACCCCCCCCCCCCCCCCCCCGCTTAAATATTTTTAAGATGCTTTCATTATGGAAGTCCTTGAAATTAAGATTAAATTTAGCCCCCCCCCCCCCCGATGGCATATGAATGTGCTGTTGCCTTAGTGGCTCTTCCCCATTTTGGATTATTTTCTGCCTCTGCATATTCTGTGATTTCTTGTTAAAGTGAGTGACAAGATGATGTATGACACACTTGAGATGGTATTGAGCAGAGTATAGTTGGAAAATTGCAGTGATAATTTTCTTTTTACATCTCAAACTTACATGCCATTGAGGTAGGGGGGGGAGAAGTGTAGTAGACAACTCAAGAAAAAGCATAAGGGGAAACCTTGAAAAATTACAGGGAAATTTCCATAGCAGATACACTAGTAATGCTGGGTTAATAATGATTTCCTGTCATGAACTATTTTTATAATTTGCCTGCTCTCTGACGTGGCATTCTATTTAACATTTTTGAGAGCCATGTTTTAATCAGATTAAGCCCAAGGAAACCGATAGGTATCTGTTTGGCTCATGACTTCTGCTTCTGTTTCTGATTTAGTCACAAGACTATTGTTGCTGGAATCTTTTAAAACCTATTTTGCTTCCACTTGCAGCCGGCGCGCAACTCGCGGTGCGTGAGCCCGGAGGTTGTGTGCCAGGGATTTTGATGATATTCGTGCAGGGTGCATTATGGAATTATTTTGTAAATTAAAGAAGACTGATACAAACTGTGTCTTTTCCTCATGTGATTAAATACCTAAAAATAGCTATCTATCTTTAGGTTCAAGCGTAGCAATGCTTCTTAGGAAGAATCTCACCCAATGCAGTGTGCTCGGAAAGGCTGAACATGAATAATGCTGCATTCTGATCTACTTAAACAAAAATGCTTAATAAAACAGTGGATACTGTTGTATCATTTTTATATAGTGTGCAACATTAATAATACTTACTGTACAAGACGTGTCATGAGGCTAAAATAGAAATACTTGTATTTTTCACTCTGATATTTTCATGTTGTTCAGCCATTATATTAATGACGGCAGAAAAGTTTGTGAGCAAAATTTATAGTTATCTGCTCCAATATTGTGGATGTCCTGCAAATTTAGGAAATGACTTTAAAAAAAAAAAAAGTGCTGTATAACATTCAGGAGTATTGGTTGTGCTTGGATATTAGAGGACTTAGCACCTCGTTCACTGGTCTCAGCGTCTGGGAGCATGGGGGAGGACTGGCAGCCTGGCTTTTTAAAAAGCTCCGTCTATACATGCTTTCATAATTTCCAGAGCAAAAAACACATATTAAATATCTAATGCCCTCTTTTGTCTATTGCAAACACAGATTTTTGCCAATAAGGTAGAGACTGTATTCAAGAGCTTGGTTTGTATTGTATCTTCCTTCAGTCTATTATTTATATGGTTGATGTGCTAGAAAACTGCGAGCCTAAGAATTAATAAAGGTTATTAGTTACTTTGCATAATAAAATTAGCTGACCTTTAAATAAGAGCATTATACAGGGGATCTCTAAGTGGAAAAGTGACAGAATGCATTTTTATTGTGGTAGCCATTTCGATTGCTAAATCTTACAGTCACAATATAGAAAGTATGTGTTGTGATTAAATGTTGCTTCTTGACTGTATATTTGCAGACAACAATGGAGGAAGTGGAACGTTTGTATTCAAGGCAGAATTTAACCCTTCGGTTACAGTTTCTTCCACTTCTCTTTGGTTACGTTTGAATGATGCCGAAAAAATGAAGGCGCCACTTAATTTTCTAAACCCAATCGTCCTATGGAAGCAACAGCAATGGGAGTTTTCTGTGGTTTTTATTAAGCGTGATTATATGCAGATTCCTTGAGTGCTCGAACAGACTGTCTTGGGTTGCTATCAGGCATACGTGATGTACGCCCTGTAGCTCATCACATGCAGTTCACTGTATCAGTGTGTTATTATTTATTAATCTTTCCAGTCTCTGAACTTGTCTGCCATTTTAAAGAGAGACTTACTATAAAATACAGTATTTCTCACAAAGTTTATGTGCATACCTTTTGTTTTTAAGCTGGGAACAGGATACACCTCATCTCCAAAGTAGCTAGGAAAGCAAATTTTCTTCATCTTTTTTGTTTTATTAACACAGGGTTTGTACTAAATGACATTATTAACTGTGACATTATCTAGAAAAGGTGTTATAAAGGTTTAAGGATGCCCTGTATATGCATTGTTATTTTTGAAACTGATAATATATATTATGATTATATTACGGATTAGATTTCAGGTGAACTTCAGTACAGCAGCACAAGCAAATCTGTAGTTTTTCAAATTTTGACTAGGTCTTATAACATTTGTTGAAATCCTTGCAAGATATTCATCTATTTGTAGCATCATATAGGTCTGGCTCCCCATCTGTCTCTGTTTTTCATGACAGCGAGGCTCTGGTACTTTTTTTTTTTTTTTTTTTTTTTTTTTTTACTTTAGTACTTATTCATTGAAGCCCACTGTAATGCTGTTTCTATCACAGTTATTTGTCCAACAACTTTTATTGATCATTTGTGATAAAAGATTTTTCATAGGGAGAAGTTTTAACCAACAATCAGTGAATTTGGTTTAATTAGATTTAGTTTTATACAGTAGGAAAAGTAATGTAATCAGAGCCCATTTACATACTATTAAATAAATAAATTACTGACATAGCATGGTGCCAAAATCTAAGGAACACTGGGGGGGAAAAAATGTTCTTGCTGAATTATTTTCTGCTAGGCCATGTTTATTAAGGTATTCATGCAACTTTTATATTTTAAAAGTAAGGGTATGAATCTAAGGATCAGATTCCCTCCAAATAAATCCTTATTTAACAGGATATCCCTGAGACTTTTTTTTTTTTTCCCCCAGTATTGGCAGCCTGACTAAAATAGTCTCATCTGGTTTAACTAAAATCTTTGCATTACTTGGCAGTGGTTTCTTTTGTACGTGGTGCTTAGAGCTCATTGAAGCTCACGCGGTACAGGAAATGCAAATCATGCAAATCATCCTCACGCTGACGATGTACAGTGGCGTGATTGAGCAGCAGTACGTATGGCTCGTGGGCTGACCACATGAAAGAAGTCATTTAAAGACCAGATGAGCCCAAGCTGGGTTAAGTTAGACTATGTGTGAGCTTCAAAGCTTATAGAATAGCATCCTTTTTAAAAATAAATTTATTTTATTAATAACACCTGCGCAGAGTTCTTAAACAGTGAGGACATGTATAGATGAACATTACATTAAATATATGCCATACTTAAATCAGAAGGGCGAAATGGCTGTTTTTGTAGAAATTCAGGTGTGTGTTCATGTTGATGAAAGTGGATCACAGGCTCTTGCGCTGCAAAAAAAGGCCCGTACGTGTGTGTTGTCTGTAAAAGCCCAACTCTTCTCTGCCTTTCAGATAAATATGAAAATAAATGGAAGATAAAACGGAATTTTGCCTGTACGGAAGGGTTAAGAACAGGCTTTCTGTAAGTGCTGTTGAGTGGAGAGGAGAGGAAAGTTGAGTGCTTGCTGCTTCAAATTTCTCTGGTAACTTAGGAAAAAACCTTGTTTATTTTTTTCCCGTACTTCTGAAGAGGTCTTTCTGTAGTTTTGGGGCTGTAACTTTGCAGTAAAGCTGAGCCCTCACTACCTGGTGCAACTCTGAACCTCGAAGGTGGTGTGGTTGGGGGAGCAGATGTGGTGGGAGCCCTGGGCTTCATCCAGCAGATCCTGTGGGATGGGTGTGCAAAGACCCGTTAGGTACAACCTGAGTAAAGTCAATAAAAATTGCCAATAGAATATTAGAGCACTTTTCATATTAATTTTGCAATAAAAAGAGAGTGAATCGTATACCCTTGAAGACATTGCGACTTATTCTTAACTTTGGTAATACTCAACATGGGTGGCTGTTCTGCTTCTAGCAGGAGTCTTACTTCTTATGAGTGGTGGAGGTTTTTTTGTTTTCTTTTTTACAGCCCTCGTTCACTTCTCTTTGGTGTTTGAATGTTTTTAAAAGTTGAGATTCATTCAGATAATGTAACATGACACAAAGCTGGAAAATGTCAATCTTGAGCTGTTTCTGTGTCATCTTGTTTAATTTTTACTTGAAACAGTAGCCCTAAGGAGGTCTTCGGTGGGACCGGTCAGCGTGCTGCACTGTATCACCCTGATGGATGTGATTTTTGGCTTGATATTTTGTCACTAGTGCCTTGCTCCTCCTTGATTTTGTCTTTTCTGATAATACAGAGGAGCAAGACAGAAGGAAGAAATTATTTTTTTATACTTTATCTACCAGATTGTTTCTTTCCTATCAAATCAGTCCACAGGCTCTGCATCAGAAGGAGAGAGGGAGATTTCCCGTCTTGTTGTTCATTTGTGGTTTTTTTTTTTTTTTTCTCCCCCTTCCCCTTTCTTTTAAGCACTAACTATATTCTTTAATTTTGTATTTGAAGTCAAGAGGAGCATTTCACCCTCGCAGTGTGCTTGCAGGTTAGGGCAGCTCCCGCACACAGCTGGTGCTCAGGGGGCTTCGTGGGGGGGGTTGGGGTTCAGCTGGGGCTGGAATGGTTAAATTCCTTCTCTATGGTTTGTTTGTTTATTCATTTCTTTTTAAGCAAAGAAATAAAGGTGAGTGAAAGGATGGCATCCTGAAATCATCGCAAGATGCCGGGGAAAAGGAACATAGTAAATAAATAGTTTTCCTGAGCCAGTTTGTGGAGCCATCCCTTACGGGGGACATCCAGGAGCTTCTGGCACAGGCTTCTGGTCATGCGTGTATACATCCAGCACACGCCTAATGTTTTAGTGGAAGCAGGAATTTAAATCACAGATAATATTAATTCATCTTTTCTACACAGTGCAAGAAATAGCAAGGTGCAGGGGCTAACAGAGACAGCAGAAAAGAAATTTTACTACTTCTATCTAATATAATTTAATGTAATTTAATATCCATTTCAGTGTTTGACAGGAAGTAAAGATTACTTAAATATTTGTACCTAAGAGCACAGGGCTGTATAAAGATTTTTGAATGTTAAAGTTAATTTGTTTCTTCCAGCAATATATAGAGATATATACAGAAAATTAATCCCATATGACTGTACAGCTACCAGTGCTTCAAAACCTTTTTGGAAATACTTTCGAAAGAACATCTCCGGTCATCTTGACAAATGGCTTGAATAAGGTTTCCTTTGCAGGAGCCCCTGGAAGGTTTTACGTGCAGTCGAAAGGCACTGCTGGAAAAATGGTGTTATTTGGAGACCTTGACCAAAACTCTTTCACTAAGCTCCGTTTCTGCAGATAGGAAAGCTTGTTGGCCAGCCACCTTGAACAGATTTTTAGCTTTCTGTGATGCAGAGATGCACAATCTTTTCCCAGTAACAAATAAGCTGTTGTCAACAATTTTCCTGGCCACAGTTTAAATAGCTTAATTCAGAATGCTTCACGTTTTTATGGTGGAATTTGACAGAAGTGCAGAAAATATGTGGGTATAGGATAGATGCGTGTTATGTATGTGTGTCGTATATCTGTGTGTGCAGGCATGTGAACATATGTGCATATACATGTCCTATCTGTGCCTGAAAATATATCTGCAATTGCTATGTACAGTCTCACGAAGATAACATTTTATTTTGAGACATCTGTCAGATACTGTGGTGAGCAGGGTCCCTAAGATATAACAGTGGCGTGATCATGTACAAGTTGATTAAATCACTGAACCGTGACACTTGCTTATCTTCAAGTCTGGCTTGGGCTCCTGAGTTCGCACTGTGGTCCTCATTCTCTTTGTGGCCCTCGATAAGCAAACTTTGGCCTCAGTTTCCTAATCTTAAAGATTAGAAAGAATCTAGTGTATTCTTCTGACTTTGTTACATATGACTTCAACCTGAGAGGCACGTATTTCTCTTGCACCTGCCTGGGGAGTAATGGGTATTTAGCGCTGGATGCTTTATTTCACGATAAAGGGAATTTAGAAGTTTCAGGATGTAGTAGTTGTGTATGAGATGTGTTGGGAAAACAGAATTTGTAAAATATCTGGAAGCCTAAAAGCGTTATTATATATTATTTTATTATTGGATTTTTCCAGCTGGGGAAAATCTCAACATTTTGCAGTGTTGGGGTTTGTTTGGCTTACTCAGGGAACGGATCCATGTTGTAAAAGTTGCCCAAATGTGACTGTAAATGACTAGTGTAGTTGTTAACCCTGACAAACTCTCAGCCAGGAGCTGGAGAACAAAAATGGGCAAAAAGCTTCAGAACTGTCAAATTCTCTCCCAGGTTTAGGATAGTCTCTCTTTCTTTGAGCTCCCTCCTGTATGCCTCTTGTTGCATTGGTCCCTCGTGTCCCGTGGCAGGAGCTCCGGACTGCCTTGCTCAAGCTGCAAAGCTGTGACCCTCATATTCCTTTTCTTTCGCTGGTGGCATTATAAATAAAAACCTGTTACGATAACAGGTGAAATAAAATGATGGGACATCGATACAGGTTGCACTTAAAATCTTGCTATGTAAATGGAATTAAAACAGCTTATGGTATATGCCAGGCATGATGCAAGTTTTATTTAATAAATATATGACTGAAGGGTTACATTCAATCCAAGTGCTCTCCTTTGTGATCTTCAGCCATGTTTGTAGGGAAACCTCTCTTAAAGCACTTAAAGCTTAATTCAGAACAGACAAAACAATTATTTTTTGAAAGTCTGATGAAATATGTTTGGCAGCTTTTGAATTTAGGAGAGCGTCTCATTTCTTTGAAATCTCACTCCAGTCAATCCTTCAGCCCTTTTGGTGTAACCGTTCAAATCTGGTAGCGAGTATGGGCTTGGCCAAGTTAAAAAAAGTTCTGATCAGAAAGTGTAGCGGCTGGGAATGATGTGTAACAGGCAAAGACTGACATTTTCCTTATTGATAAGCCTTTGAGTACTGCGCTCTCTGCTGCCTCTGCGTTTTTGGTGAAGTGCTGCTGATAAATATCTCCACGTGATTTGGGCTTTGGTCCTCCAAATACAGGTCTGGAGGCTCTTGAGCATTAAATAGCCTTGTTTTAATTTCTCAGGAAACAGAATTGTCATTTTGTCTTCTGTAAGTATAAATGATGTATGTTTATGCACCACCGTGTGAGTGTTTCCTACAGGAAGGGAAGGAAGAAGACTGACACAGCGCAGTGGGGTTTTATAGCAGAACTATTGCGTGAACGCAGAGCAGAAACATTTAAATAGTAGTTCTGATTGCCAGTTCACTGACTGCAGCGAGCAGTTTGCTAGGTTCATATTAAGGCAGGCAAGTTGCTGTATGCCACAGCACCAAATATTATAGAGGTGTGACGGGCAGTTGGGAGAAATAAATATTTGCACTTTCCTAATATTTGATTAAGATACATTTTTATTTTTATATATATATGTGTGTGTGTGTTGTATGAAGGACTATGCACTTTGCGAATATCTATTAAAATCACTAAGTTATTCCTAATGTTCTGTAGTGCTGCCTGCTCCTGACAAACATCTGATATGGATCATATGCCTCTAAAAAGAGAAGTTCCTCGAGCAAAATATCCTCATGAAAACAGGTTGGAGATACTCACATTCTCTCGTTCGCTCTCACTCGCATGTTACATTTTGGCACGTTGTAGAAGCAGGTAGCATATCTACTACCTGCTGTTGAAAGTGTTGAAGATACTGAATTATTTATTCCATCTTCTGCACTATCCAAACTCGTTTTGGGTAGTTTGACACATCTCGGTCTTCCATATGGATACTTCATGGTGACAGAGTTGCCAGCTGCTCAGGTTTTATGACAGTCTGAGTTTTTTCGAGGACTGTATTAGTTTTCTGGGAAGAATCCTGCTTTTCCTGAGGTCCCCGTTCTTAGGCAGTAGTTATGCCTTGGTTTGATCCTCTGGACTGGGAGTTTTTTGGGGAAAATTAGCAAAGAGCTTCCATAAAAATATTTTTGTAAAGGACGATGTTTATAGATTGTGTGAGATGAAATCAAAGCCATGCATTATTAGAAAAATGTGAAATCCATTTGCTAAGAAAACGTAAGTTCCTTTTAGCCATAGTCTTCACATTTTTAAAAACAAAAAGCATTTAGATAGCAAGGCGCTTAAAGCAACAAAGACAGTATGAAATACTTTGGAGAGCAGGATTTTTGTGGGACTTGAAATGTAAAACCTAACCAGTCTGCTAGGACCCTGCTTATCTTCTCTGTTTTTCTGCAAGGTGAGTGGGGCTTCTGTTGTTTTAGATTTACAATGTGAAAACCTGAAAACTGGGAGAAATTTGAGGTCAGCAAAACTTTTTAAAATTGAGGAAAACCAGCCATTGTTTTACCTTGTCATTCTTTCATTTGAGCATCTATTCATAGAAATCCTTCTAAAGGGAAACTCTTTTTATTTTGGTGGGTCTGTGCTGCACTGACGTTGATTCCCCTTCGGTGGGATACATCAGTCTCGCCTGCAGGGAGGTCCGTATGTCCATGATGCAGGCTGTCTCTGCTGTGTCATCCTGGATCCAGGCTGGCACTGGATGACATGAAGTAATGGTTCTCAAAGTTTGTTGTTCAGATTTGCTATTGAATCGTAGTGTTGTTATGTGTAGTCTTAGGACTTTGTGTTGCTGCAACCTCTTGGGCATGTTGCATTTTTCATGCCAGTCATTTGACATGTTTGAGTTTTCTCCAGACTTGGACAGATAAGATACCCAATGAAAGGAATCTGCAGACTTTAAAACAATAAATACTGCTATTTAAATGTTACCTAATTGAGTAGCACATCAGTTTTGCAAGCCTTTTTCTTTGAAAAAGTCTTTTCACCATCCATCACTATGTCCTGCATATTTACCTGTGGTGAATTTGTTGCCTTCAGACACTACGTCCTTTTCTTTTTCTTGCTTCTGTTTTCTTGCTCCATTGCAGTATAAATTTGAGCAGTGTTAGTCCATACATCTTACATAAACCTTCCAGCAATGGCTACTTTTCACTAGTGGGATATTCTGATTTGCTTTTGTTCTGCTCTGATAAGGTGCTTTTGCTTCATTATTTAATGCTGACAAAAGGTGAGTGAGGAGGATGAGGATCATACAGATTCGTGGCTTTCTTCTTCCCCCAATCAACAGAGCTATAGCTGCTTGGTCTTGACCTCTCCCTTCGTGGAAACAGAGGACGATGTAGCCCATGGTGAACAATCTGGCCACTAAAGTAAAAATGTGCGTCTGTCAGTAATTAATTGAAGCCAAATTTAATTACAAATCAGGGAAAAAAACCAGTACCACACACTTCATAAAATTCAAGACGCTTCAGTGTTGTTGCCTGAAAACCAAAGCAATCCAAATAAAGTACACCCCTCTCAAAAGTCAAGAGTTTTATTTGTGAAAGGCTCTTTTTCAAGCTTACTTCTTGAAGCGAAATAGAAAAGTTGTTTTAATTAACTGTTTTCACATCCTTTTTGGTATCTTTCTGAGTTAAAGGTCATACAAAATAGAGGTAAGTGTGTAAGGCTAGTTCTAAACTGCTTATGTTGGCTGAGGATCTCACCACAAATTTGGATTCTGAGTTTTGATTGTACATAAATATTCTGATCAGCTGGTTGTAATAAAGATTCAGAGGGCTAGGACAATTGAGAGCGAACCCCAATAATTTACAAATTAAACAACACATTTATGTAACCTCTTGAATTTTTTAAATGCGGGAGGTTTGCTGTTATTGAGATTCAGCCCTGTTCTACTTTTGCTGGATAACACTGGTGGAGTCAGCAGGTTGAGACAGGAGGTTCTCAAAAATTCTGCCCCCCCGTTATGGGGTCTGGAAATCTGGATGGCATGAGGAGACACAGGAAAGGGTGGGCCATGCAATAGCTGGGCTGGAAACACAGCCCCCTTCTGCTCCAGCTGTGTCAAACAGCAGATGTGCATGCAGGGGGGTGGGGTTTTTTTGGGGGGTATGGTATATATGGAGAAGGAGAAAATGCATTTGAGTTCTGGGCAGTAAATTCTTTTGGAAAGCATGACTAAGGTCTTTCACAGTAGGACCAAAAATTGGAACTGTAATCCAAAATAGCATACTGTAAAATGAGGGAAGATGTATTTTTAAATGAAAATATCAAAAAATGGATTGGCAGTATGAGTTCAAAACAAGCTATTCATTTCTACTGTATTTTAGCATACAAGGCAAACCCCAGATCCAGAACTACTCACTGTTATCAGCCATGAATATTTATCACTGTGTACTATACGTACGTATAGTAATTACAGCAGGAGGAAAAAATATCTTTCTTTACAATTAATATTTGTAAACGTTTATGAAAGTACATAGAAATAAATAAGACAAACACATGGCCTAATTAAGATGAAAGGCATGACAGCCCTTGTGATTTGTTCTGAAAAATAAAGAGTGTTAAAATAGTATGACTGAATTATTTCTGTAAACACTTCAAATAATGCTCTATCTAGAAAAACCTTAATTCATGACATATATCTATAAGTTTTTGACATTTGTACATTCCATGTCAAAAAATTATCATTAATTTATTATTTATTATACTGTATACTGTCATACGTTATCACTTATTAGTATTTATTGTTCAGAAATTCAGAGTCGTCTATTGTTAGTGGGAAATGGAAAAGCATTTATATCTGCAATTTGTGTACTCTTGGTCTATTGATGAAAACGCAACTTCTGCAAGTTGATAATACAAAAATGTGTAATAATAAACAAAAATAACCGGTCTGTTTAACATTCCAGGCATTAATAATGCTGTTTGATATACACTTTGCAGTTGAAAAATAACTTCAAGCCAAACCTGTGGACTCGTCTGAATTTCTGGATTCTTTATGACGGAGGAACCGAAGCCCTCAGGTTTGATCTTGAGGAGCTTGAAGACACCACCATCTCTGAAGCCCTTGTTTCTCGAGGTGGATGTGTTCATGGGGATGACCCCTCTTGTCTTCTCCTTGGCCTTTAAGGAGGCAACATAGAGGAGCAGTGTCCGGTACTTCTTACCCAGCTGTGCTTGCCCTCGCTAAAAGGATGAGCTGCCCCTGATCTCCCTGCAGATGGTTCCCCCAACTACTTGTGTCAATTGCTATAAAACTTTGGTTGGTTTCTGATCAGCTAGAGGAGACGCAGCCATCCACAGTGGCGTGACTACATTTTACGGTTATTGATGGTGATTTGTTGGGTTGTAGTGCCTGTGTGGTCTCCGGTGGCCATGCCCAAAACAAAACCCTACTTGGCGTGAAAATCTGACTTTAACACTGCTGTCTGATACTAGGCATCCCAACTGACATTTCAGGAAAAAATTTATAGATACAGTACAACTTGAAGCTCTGTGAGAATAAAGCAGTCACTGCCTTGTGAGAAGTACAGTGGGATGTGATACCTCCAGGTGCTCAAGGTTTCAGTTCTAGATTGGTGCAGCAATACTTCATCCAGCATCATGCTCCCCTCCTGAAAGATGAATGAATGTCAGTTCGGTCAGTGACACCTAATGAACAGTATTTTATTTTTTTTAGCACTCATTTCCCCCAAAAAACTCATATTTGTACTGATATCTAGATCTAAATCTGTTTTATTGCAAAACTGCACATGGCAGATGAAGAGCGCTCATACCTCTTCTTGGACTGCCAGATCTTCAATCGTAAACTTATTTTACTGTGAATGTAGTTGTTTTGCAGCAGACATTTATGGCCTCGGATTTTGTTGGCAGCACAGGAGAGTCCCTGTTGCAGCTGCAGGAGCATACCCACAGTAATCCTTTTCCAGGGAATGCTGCCTTACCTGTGCTGCAGTGGTGGCTGTGTCCGCCAGTCCTTCGTGCCAGCGGAGCTTCTGCCAGGCAGAGGGAATATTCCGTGACAAATCAGATACTGTTATAAACTGGCTTTGTGTTGTGAGCCTGGTGAATTGGAGAGTTCAGCCTCCATAGCCATAGATACATAAATATGCCCTGTGTGGTCTCCCAAGGGGAAGGCAAAATGTGGTTTTAGTTAAGTTGCATGGGAATTTAATTGAAAGATTTAGGGCGATGCCATAAAAGAGTAAATCACGGTTACGTGACACAAAGAAGATTTATAAAGCAAAATAAAAATACTTTAGCACCTTCATTTTTATAATTTGCGTGATACGAATGGAAACCTGTATTAGTCATTTTGTCTGCTGGTAATTAAAAAAAAAAAAAAAGCAAAGGCTTCTATATTTTATTGGTTTTCAGTCCTTAGGTGTACAATAATGGGGAAGACGGTAGCAAAGGTCAGAGCGTTCTCTGGACGCGTTGCGGTTCTGAACCTGCAAGCATGCTCAGCTTCTTTCCTGGGAATAGTGGTATGAATTAAGCACATGAGTAGTTCCTGGGAAGTCAGGGCTATTCAGTGATTCAGATTAAGGACAAGCTTAGTGTAAGACCGAGGCTTACGTGGATGGTGGCGGCCCTGAAATTCGGCCAGCCTCCGAGGCAGTGAGGCTACGGTGTGGGTGGTGGTCCTGCTCCAGTGAAGAATTTAATTTATTACACAGTAAAATACTTGGGGATGTTTTGGGGAAGGAGGGCTAGGTCAGTCATGTTAGAAATGTGACCTTCAGCGCAGGTTTTGTGAGGATTCGCCCAGTATGTTTCTTGCAGAGGACTGTATATATTCTACGTTGTAGTGTTGATAGGTCTAGATAAGAATACCATAATAACAGTTGAAATTTAGGGGGTTTTGTGAGGTGGTAAGTTAATGATGTAGCTGTTAATTTGAATTTAGCAGACGTTTTAAATATAGGTTTCTCTTACAGAGACAAAAGTTGCAATTTAAAGCTCTTTGGTGGTCTAAAAACAGCTTAATTCTCTAGTAGCATGGTAATAAGTACTAATCCAGCTTATACAGTGATTGTAGTATGTCATGTTTGTGAAAGATTGCCTAACTCTGCTTTCTCTGGGTTTTATGTTAATTTTTTTAAATTAAACATAAAACCTTATAACATCTTTATGCTGAGATAAACTGTTCAATTTAACTTGTGCTCAAGCAGCAGCTGTCAGGAATTATCATGTCTCAAGCGTTCTTGCCATCACCTTGTGTCTCTACCTCCCGGATACACTCCATAGGACGATAAGGCTCACCTTGTTAGGATTTATTACTTAAATAATAACCCGAGGTAAAATGAAAGTTGATGTCACACAGAATGACAACGGACATATATTTATGTCACACATTACATTATAATAAACTTCCCTTTCTTCCCCTTGTTATAGGTGTTAAATGGAAATACACTCCAGCATATCCTCCAGTGCCCTGCGTGAGTCCATCAGCCGTGTACATGGCTGCTCTGTGGGCATGTTCACAGAGACTCGCTGTCAGGTGTTATTTAAGCTTATAATGCCAGAGAAATTGGTTAGTGCTGGTAGTTAGCAGCTTTTATGCCAGTAAAGAAACAAGTGTAAGAGCATCTCAGTTGTTGGGTTAAATTCTGGAAGCGCTGTGAAGTGATGCGAGTGAATTGGGGAGGGTGTTTTTAAATAATATGACCACTTAAATGGCTTTAGTTTTACTCTTTTCTCGCTGTAAGAAATGTAAGCAGTGTCGTTTCAGGCTCTAAAATCTGAACTTGCTAGTAATCACAACAGTTTTCTCTCGACGCTGGTTTGTTGATCAGCAGGGCAGTGATAAGCAACCTGCTTGTTAGTTGAGTCTTATCGTTTTCTGCTTACAGGGGAGAAAATTTGGGTCTACGCCTTGCAAACTTCCCAAGGTGCTGGCCTTTCTTGCCAGCCTCTAGAGCTCTCTGATGATGCTGTTGAATTCCTAAGAGTTGTCTGAAGCTGGTGCTCAAACAGTTTTTCTGTCCTGTGGATATAACCATCTTTTTTTTCATATTCTTCTAGTTATTTTGTCGTTCATCTGAGCGAGTTCAGATACTTGAGCTACATGGTTTTGTTCAAGCTTAAATCTTGGCTCTCATCTCTCGCCGTGCTCCCCATTGCCCTTTTCTCTCCAGTCATCACGTTAACCTTGCCCCCCCCCCGCCTTCTCTTTCCACTTCTGCTTTTGTGCCTTGCTCTGCACTGCTTCCCCTGTTTTTAATCCCAACGTGCCATCTCTTTTTTTCCTCTCTCCCTTCAAAAGCAGCCAAGTTCATAGATGTTATCCTGCATCAGTTCAGTTTTCTTCCTAACTCATGGCAGAAAGAGGTTTTCTGAAAAATGAGTGAAGGAAAGGATAAACTATAATGTAATCCAGAAATCGCCAAAATTTGTCCAAGCAACCATTTCATCTCGGGTTTTGGAATATTTGGGATAGGTTTTGTCCTGTTCATGTTTTCTTTGCCACGCTAGTGCTACGCTGGCAGCATTCCGAGCAGGGGTGTTGCATCGCCCATCGGAAGCTTTCTGCTTTCACTGTGGCGGCACCCAGGTCGTTACGAGGTCCGGAGGTTATTACTCTTTGTGACAAATAAGTGATGACTTATGTAAAACTATTTTTTTTTTCCCCTCTTAGTATGGCTTGTAATAAACCCGAGCTCGTATCTTAATTGGCATTCTGTTTGACAGTCCCTTTAGAACAATCAAATATTTGATGAACAAGGCAATAACATTCATCTCTTTCTTTCGTAAGCCTTTCAGATTAGCATTGACTGGGGTTGATGAAGATGGATACAGAATCTGTTCTCCAGGAAGCATTTGTTCTGTAGATACAGATTATCTAAGAAACGGTGTATGTTAGCATAGGTAGGAGTATGATATACATATGTATATTTATGGATGTTTGGAGAAGTGCATGAGTTTTAAGGTTGACAGCCAGACTCAGAAGTTTATCATATTAGTGATGTTGGGTTGGCAGCAATCTTGAACGCAAAATCCATGTAACAATAGGAAGAATGGGAATAAAATGGGATAATGAAGAGGAAGAATAGGAATAAAAATAGAAAAAATAGGAAAGATATCGAAAGAATTTAACACTGCATAAATCAATTCTGAATCTGAACTAAAATAGCAAAAAAAAACCAAACGTTGGAAACATGCGATGTTGAAAAGTAATTTATTACAGCTTAGTGTTTTATGTGCAATAAATACCTGATCTCAATATTTTTGTAATCCCTTGTGGTAAGAAATGTCTTAGCACAACTATCTACAGCTCTGCAGTTCTCTGTAGGTTCAGGATTCGGTTTGCTTGAAAGCAGTGCTAGCCAGGGGACAGGAGATGCTTGCATGCTTTTGGTGAAATGCAGGGAAATCTGCCACCGGTTACAGTAGGGTCACAATGTCATATTACACATTTAAATACATTCATTTTCTGAGAGCCTGGTTAGTTATACGAGGCTAAGAAAGCAGCTTGTTAGTGTTGTTTGTGCCTGCCTGCTTTATGTAATTGAAGGATGTTTGCAGTGTTGCGGACTGTGGAATAGGCAGGAGTGCTACGGCAACGCCGGGGTGCGAGGGTAGAAACAACATTTCATTATAGAGGGTACCTAATAAAAATGTGAAAATAAAACAGAAAAAGGGTGAGTAAAAAACCCCAAACAAACAGGAAAAAAAACCCCAACAAACCCAACAAAAAACCCCACAGACTGTACTAGATAAGTGCACTGCATAAATCAAAAGGGTTTATGTCATAACACGAACATGTGCCATTCCTGCTCATATATTGAATTTCAGTAGTTGGTTGCATAAAGAAGTAAAGTGTAATGAAACTGGCAAGCAAAGTATTCCCTAGTCAGCCTTATCTTTGTTCCATTTGTCCTTCAGATACAGCTTTTCTTGCCTTTTTCAATAAAATCCATCCAGCTTTTTTTTTTATTTTGCATCTCTCTGTAACCGAGCTGGGAAGACCAATGAGATTCGGTGCTTTTCTAGTTGGGTTCTTAGCAGCTGCTTTTTAAGAGATCAAAACTTTGAATGCTGCTACATGGTATTAAGGCTTAGCTATTGATGTGTCCCTATAGGGGTTATGTTTTTCTTGGGTGGGGGGGGGAGAAGGGGAAGGGGTGACCCCTGCTAGCATGCTCACAGACAGTAAACACTGCTCTCCTTGTTTTCCAGGATCCTCTTTGCAAGCTCGGTGCTTAACCTGGCTGAACTCACTGCCCTCCGCCCTGACCTTGGCAAATTGAAAAAGGTCCTCTACTTCCATGAGAACCAATTGGCATATCCTGTCCAGAAATGCCAGGAAAGGGATTTTCAGTATGGATACAACCAGATTCTTTCATGGTAGGTGTTTCTTGCAGCGCCTCACATTACTTACGGTGTCCTTCTGTCTACAGCCTTGTGGCGTTCTAAGCCTGAATCGTCCTCCTCTGTATAAATGATGACCCTGTAGCAAACAGAAGTACCAGCAGAGTCCTGAAGAGAGGTTGATAAAAGTCCTGTGGCAAACCCGCTCTGTAAACTCATCTCAATTTATTCTGTCAAGTCCACCAATGCTCTGTTGGGCCACCACAGTGTCCCCATTAGCGGTGGGGATTTTGACCTGTGTGTTGGCTGTAAGCAAGATGCTTTGTTTCACAGATGCTTCACAAAGCTGCAGCTAATCAGCTCTTGCTTGGCCATAGCTTTTACGGCATCCAACTGAAATTATATAAAGGGTTTTAGGGAAATAAACAGAAATTAAAATGTACTGCAGCACTTTTCTTGTGAAGAGAGGGCAGTAAACATACCAGATAAATCCTTATATTTCTTTCATCTAGTATTCAGAAATTGTGCAGTGCTAAAATACCCAGACGTTTTAAAGGCTGTGGTCCTTTATTGTTGCTAAAAACAAATGTATTTCTTGAATCTGAGTTAATGAAAGAAGTTAATAACAGCAACACTGAAAAGCTTTGTGGTTAGGCACTGTACAGACCTAAGTGAAACAGCAAAACTCAGTGGTTTTGAACTGAAATAAATTCATTTCCATCATCTCTCTCACCTGTCTGTTTGTCGGAGAATTATTAGGAAAAGGGATGGAGCATTTTAAGGTACAAGTTAAGCTTTTTCTTCTTTATAATGTAAGCCGGTTGATACTAAAATTTCTCAAATAACGATCTGTGTATACTCTGGCCATTCTGTAGCTGCTTCTGCAACAGCATTTGTAACACGTTTCCCTTACTGAGCAGTAAAGATGAGGAAGTATAGTGAAAGATCTTTCGGAAACAGTAGCAGCCATTTTCAGATGTTAGAACAAAAAGATGTGTTTTTTTGGCACTGGGGCAAGGAATTTTTTTATATATATATATTTTGCTTTATTCTGGCAGTGATTTTTCACGCATCTATTGTAAGCTGACAAATATTTATCCTCAAAATATGCATTTTTATTTATCCTCAAAATATGCATTTTTATAAGAGAATAAAAGCATCTTCTTTTAATAATAAAAAAAAAGATGGGCTCTATAGATGCTCCACAGAAACCCCATTTTTAACAGCAGATAGGAGCCATCTCCTCTGTACCGTCTGTAACTATGTAGTGGTCATCTGCAAGGACATGCCATCTCCCCACCTTCCCGACCTGTTAGAAAAGGGAAAAATCTATCTTTCCAGCTTTGCACGGAGGTTTTGGAGACGATTAAAATTAGAGCTCTTTGAATCTTGAGGTTGGTGCTTTGGATCATTAGGGAAGGATTTTTTTTCTTTTTTTCCTCCCTGATTTAATACACTAACTTCTAGAGAGTTCATATAATAAAAATCACACTTTTCAGTGATGCCTGAGATTGCTTTTAGCTGCTCGGGCAGTGATGGTGATGGGAGCTTTCTAATTTGCCAGTGATATGCAGAGCCTGCAGGAAAAAGGTGGGCAGATTAGGCTTCACGCACAACAGAAGCAGAGATGATGGTGTTGGAGCCTTTGCTACATGTCAGAGAGCAGCAAAGGAACGTGCCGGGCTCCTGCGCTGCCTCATGTCATGTGTAAATCAGTGCAGAAAAGATAACTGGATCATTTGTTCAAAAACAAGGAGACCAGTGGGTTAAAGACCATAGGTGGGGAAGAGTGGGAAGAGGGTGGGATTCCAGAAAGCATTTCAGCACCCACAGTCTGCTTGGAAAGGATTATTTCTCTCACTAATGTTGGAGGGGTTTTTGGGGTGTTTTTCTTTTATTTTCTTTTTTCTTTTTTGGGTTTTTTTGGGGGGGGTTGGTTGGTTTTTTTTGGTTTTTTTTGCTTTGCTTTTCCTGCTGACTCCTGCTGCTTTGGTGAGCAGTGTCAGTTCTCTTTCTTGACCAGACAGCACTGAGACACAGTGGGGATGAATGACAGCCTCTCACCTCAAATATACTTTTCACCAGCCTGGTGACTTATGAACATGTGTCCTCAATGTATCTTATGACCCATAGGTCTGTATTACAATATATAACATATTGAGAAAACCAACCGGCCATAAAGCATTTCTTACCTCCATTAGCGGTGCGTGTTTGCCAGTGTAGCTAAGATTGTGTCAGCACTTCCAGGATAAACTTCCAGATATTTCACGTTTTTTGATAGCTTCTCATTTTTTTAAAGCTGACTCTAAGTGGAGAAGTAATACCTACATTATCGTTTAACTGCATCTTAAAATTATTGATCCGGTTGATTTTCAAACACGGCAGTAAAGAACAAAACATTGCATTAACGTGCCATTTTTTTTCAAACTTCTTTGTACTGTTTGCTGTGTGGTTTTTTTATATATATATGGTCAATATACTTTCAATCAGGATTATGTATGCGTAGGTTAAAACACCACTCCATTTCTCTTGTTCCTGCTACCTGATGCTACCTGATGGTCAGTTGAATGTATGTTAAACAAAGGTACGTTGTCTTTCGGTATAAAGGATTTTTTCTAAGGAAATTTAATTTTCTTCTAAGTTTACTTCTACAAAAGTCATTTTACAGTGGACCTTATCTGTTTCTAATGCTTTTAAGAGATAATGACAGTAATACTATTCTTACCCTTTTATGAATAGGAAGTAGTCCACAGATAGAATAGGATGTGCTCCTTTAGATGAATAATAGTAATTTATTACTTAGTTACAAAAAAGTGAAAAACTATTTCAAGGAGTGAGTAGACAGAAATCAAGACATTTCTGATTAAGATATATATGCTGCTCCTAATTCACGTGAAAAGGCTTTTCTTAATTAGCATGCCACTTACACCTTTCTTTTGTTTATGAGACTACGTATCCTGTTTCTACTGCACGGAAAATAATTCTCTTTTGCGGCAGCAGTATGTTCATTAATCTTAACCACTTTTTACAGTTTGGTTGCTGATGTTGTGGTGTTCAACTCTGCTTTTAATATGGAATCGTTTCTTACATCCATTGGAAAATTTATGAAGCTGATTCCTGACCACAGACCTAAGGATCTGGAAAAAATAATCAGACCGAAGTGCCAAGTTCTTTATTTTCCAGTCAGGTTTCCTGATGTGAGCAGGTCAGTACATTTTCCACGTCATAAATTGCCTCCAGCCTGTCAAAACTCTCTATTTATGGTGACGTTCTAACTAATCAGCTAAAGCATCGTTAATGAAAGAGTTTGATAATATGCAAAATCCCCTAATTGATAAATGTATTTCAATAATCAGAGGCTATTCAGGCAGCGTCTGATTTGCCAAGCTTGTCCTTAGCGCGTGTCGTACAGACGTGTGTTATTCAGGATGAGTGATTTCCCCCTTGTTTTAGTGATTTCCCCCTTGTTTTAGTCTTGAAGGAGTTGGCTGCTTCTCAGCTCTGTATATATTTGTACAGGGGAGGTCAAGGAGGAGAAAGAAATGCTAGAGAACAGTAAAAGCGATAAGCCTGTAGTCAAGACGCTGTATTTCCCTCGGTGTGTTGCGGTGGGATTTTATTGCCTCCTCCCTCCCCTACCTCTTCTTTTATTGCTTTCCAGGTAGGCACAGAGCATCCCCGTCGCAGGGCGCAGACTTGCAGATGTTGGCATTAGCTGTGGCGGGAGTTGCTCTTCAGTCTTCCTCGGTTACTCTGAAGGACGTTT
The DNA here is from genome assembly GCF_023638135.1 of Falco biarmicus. NCBI lineage: Eukaryota > Metazoa > Chordata > Aves > Falconiformes > Falconidae > Falco > Falco biarmicus. The sequence goes on along the minus strand of NC_079295.1, from coordinate 39,877,471 downwards.
TTTATTACCCTCGTTTCAAAGCCCGTCTTGAAATTAGTGGTGGGTTATGTGGCTCAAAGGGAACATTCGCTAGATCCTTTTCACTTTTGATTAAACCTGGCACAATTGTTTTTCCTGTTATAAGGGACTCTCCTCCCACCGAACAGGAACTGTGCTTCAATGGGACCGGCACTAAATAGAGTATGATTCTGCAATTTGATTATACTCTTAAAACCAACATGATGCTGGGAACGCTTTTTTTGCTGAAATAAGGGTGGGAAGTACTGTAATGACTTTGCAGGAGTCCGGCTTTTGATCTGATAACAAGTTCTGGCCACACTGGAGATCTTTGTCCCTGCCCAGCTCGTACTTGCAGTTATTTCAAAGGCTAAATACACATATGCGTTAGTAGATCTTGTAAAGAAATAGTAAATATTCTTTTTTGTAGCTGGGGTAGAAGGTTTTCAGTATGGGAGCTGGGGTCGTGCACTCTATTGATGGTCGCGCTGCAAGGTTTTGCATTTCAGTATCTTGGAAAACTTTAAATTCTAATGCACTGATGGAGATTGTTTAGAAATCAATGTCTACAGTTAAGTCTTTAAACCTGTTTTTTTGGCAAGTGGGGTTAAAATCCTCCAGTGTTCCTTTGGGACTTGGCCGCCTGGATGGCAGTGGAGGGCAGTACCTATATATCTTTGAAGATCTACTATTACTTCTTAGAGAGATTTTTTTTTTTTTCCCAAGAGCGAAGGAATGCCATGAATGCTCAGCATATTTGATATCAAGCCATTTTAAAAGGGTCTTGTGGTTTTGGCATACCTTAGGAAGTCATGTGGCCCAAATGTAGTTTTGGAGATGAAGTTGTGATAAACCCATCTCATATATTACATCAACTCTTTTGGACTTGTCAACCCTGGCAGATGGGGTCAAACGAGACCTGACAAATTGGTCTGAACTCATACAGATGGTGATCATTTGTCCAGAGCAGAAGGTGATTAGGTGGGTAAAATCATTAGACCACTACCCAAACTGGTGAAGTAGAAAGATGTCACATCTTGCTGTGTGCTTTTCTTAATGTCCCGCTCCTCTATTAATCTCATCCCACAGAACAGGACATGTTTCATGCTTTTGTCGTGGCTCCTGCACTTGAAATTATGTCGCCAAGCTATTTTCAGCAGTGATGGACCAAATCACATGATGGTGTTCCTCAACAACCAGGTGACTGTAAAACTTTCCCAGCAGAGCAATTGGAAACACAGATTAGCATCGCCTCAATTATTTCTGATATGGATTTTACCCAGCGACTAACTCTAGGTGTAAGATCTGTGTTTTCTTACACAAAGCCCCCTATCACAAGAAAAAAAGTCAGAAGAAAGTACTGCTTCTGTGTAACTCTAAGGTTCTTGGGGTTTTGACCTTCAGCTGCAGCCAATATTTACTATTTCTTTACAAGATCATTTTTTACCTAATGTTGCGTGCACCTGTGGCAATCAAATGCTGTTTTTTTAATTTAGATTGTGCTCGTATAGTGACTGAATGGAGATTGAGGAGAAAAAGGTTAAGAAAAATTGTGGCCAAGCTAGAATTTATAAAGCAAGCTCTTAGCCCAGAGTGTTTTTCAAGTTATTTTCAAATGGTAATTTGCTTTATCCAAACCAAACTCATACAGTGTAAGTAAGTGATTATTTGCATGACTGACAATCATTTCAGTGCCTGCAGTCTTTTTAAAATGCATAATTTTGTGGAGATGTTGGGAAAATATTTAAAAATTCTGAAGGCAAAATAACCCGGGTGGTTTGGTTGTGTGTGTGGTTTTTTATTTCTTTTTTCTTTGACCTCTTTTACTTCGCGTGTGAATGTCTCAGGGTGTGTTTGTGTCTGAAACATAATCTTTGTTTGGATTTGGGAGAGAGGTGATCTAAGAAATCATTCTCGTGCATGTGATGGTGATCTTTTAAAGATTATTTTAGATTAATACTGCAATTGTAGGGCAAAATAAAATACATCTGACCCCTTGATCAAAACCAGTGTAATAAAGGAGCGTGTCACGTGAGTTAATTCTGTAGCATATCTACCTTTTAATGTAATTACTGTAGGTGGTGGGTGCACAAACTAGCACAAGCAGAATAGTAAATGATCACTTAAAAGTGAAGGTAGGAAATACTTGTGAATACTGTGAGGTACCATTGTACATGTCTGTAATGTGTATTTAAATATTTCAGATGGGCATCCCATCACTGCTTTTCTTCTTCCGAGAGGAAGTTATCAATGCTTTTTTATAAAGATTTGTCTCTTTAATAATTATTTGTCATGAGGGCATGTGCGGGTGTTCCCAGCGCAAACCACCAGACTGTGGTCCTTATCTGACAATGAGAAGAGATGAAAGGATTTGGGGATTTAGCAGAATAAGAAATTTGCTGACCTAATCCTCCTGTTTTCTGGTTCTGACAATGACTAGCTTCTATGTCGCACCCTGTGGTGCCACAGCTACTCCGTGTATGCTCACCCTCTTACCATTTCTGACTTGGAGTTCTCCTCTTCGTACATTCGGATGAAGTATATCATGTACAAATACTTGTCCGAGTACTTCTAAGCTAGAGACAAAAACCCTCCTGGTTAAGTCTGTCGCTCCGTACTGCATAGGTATTGCAAGGGAGGGAGGCTGGTAGCTGATCTGATGTGCCATATGTGCTGTGTATCAGACTGGGGTTTTATAACACAGTGAATTAAATACATCGTAATTCCCACTTATATTGTCATTGGCTTAATTTCAGTATATTTTCTTTTGTAATGTAAATAAAATCCTAAATGTTACCATCTTTTTTTTTTTTTTTTTTTTTCTATACAATCAATACAGTCTGATATAAACTGTTTCCGCTTTTGTAGTGGGAAACTATTGTCCAGGAAGACTGTCCCCTTTCTACTGGTGTTCTCTTTGGTACTTGTATCTCCGTATGCCAGCAGACCCTGCTGGAACACCTCTGCAAGGTCTCTTTGTTAATATTTTGTAGGAATTCTCTTGGCCCATCTGCATCCCTGCTGTCTGTGGCAGTCGGCAAAGCGGGGTCAGATTAAGTACTCCTTGGAATTCATTTCCATGAAAATTGTAATATAGATTTCGGTGATTATTACTATTCCTCTGATTGCAGTATGTCTTTATTATTATCACAATGTGGTGGGAAAGGAAGATGTTTTTGTAAGCAAGAACAAAGTAGTGTTCCTAAGAGCTCCAAATGCACATTGGACTAAGGTGGAATAATATAAAAGAAACATGAGAGGATGAGGATTACAGCAGAAAATAAAAATAGCTTCTTTTAAGTGGAACTTGTTAGTGAGTGTCTTGTACTATCTGCATTACACATTTTGAAGTAGAATTAAAGATTTTTAGACTGTTGTTTCTTCATTTGCTTTTATAACTTAGTACAGTTACCAGGACATTTTCAACCATTTGATTTTTGTATTTTTTTAGTTATAGTGTGAGAGAGGCAGAATTTGCTAATTTAGGGAGTACTTTAGGGACAGTCAGGGGAGTTCCTGACTGAAAGCAAAAGTTTTTAAAAGATGCTGACAATATCTCTTGTATAGAAATGTGACTGTCATGTGTGGAGGAGCCTGTTTTGGGGAAATAATAATAATAATAATAATAAAAAAGTAATTGCATCACTTGGACCAGGCTTGCAGAGCTGAACTGCAGACCTCTGTTTAGAGAACTAAGAGGCTCCCCCTTCCTCTGTAATCCTAACGCTATAAAATAGCTTTGCTGTGCTGGAAAAATACAGATGTCAACAAGCAAAGACTTGAATCCACAAGAGCCCAAAGCTATAGATGGGCACAGGGGACGCGTCTGCGTTGCACAGAGCGGCACTCAGCAGCGGTACCCAAGTGAGCTCTAGTGAACTGTCTTACATATGGGAAGCATATACCTTAGAAGAGCAGTTTTTGGCTAATTAGCCTTCCAGTGAAGTAGCATACATTAGCTTAGGTGGAGTACTATGCTAATGAGAGTGATTCTGGCACTGAGGCTAGCTGCTGCCTTTGGTGGTGGCTCAGGCATCTCTGTGGTGCACCGTGCTCTCTCTGGTAGGCATCGCCTCCCTGCCACCACGGTTTATGGGTAGTTAGCATAATTAGAAAATGCCAATGGACTGCTCCGACCTTGGGGCTTGCTGCTGAAGAACTGGGTGATGGAAATTACTCCCCTGGATGTCTTTCGTCCTCACCTGCCGCAAGCAGGTTTTGAGGGTTGGTGTTGGCACGCAAAGAGTTGTGCAACAAGCATGAGGGATGCCCTCAAGATCTGGGACACAGCCCCTGTTGGGAGGAAAGTGCAGTACAGGCTGAAAAGGGACATAAAATAGTCTGTCAGTTCTGGAGTCTTTGGCAGCGGGTCGGTTTCCTTCTGCATCTCTGGGATGAGCGCTGACAGCAGGCATCTGCACCTATGGCAAGGGCTTGGGTGGCTGAATGAAGGGTGCCTCAAGCATCCGTGTTTAGTGGTGCTATCTTACATGGTGCTTCTTCCACGTGTACATCGTGAGCCCTTGGGGAGGTTGGGCAGCGATGCCGGGGTTTCCGTTCTCGCTGTGGATCATAGAGGAGTAGCTGTTGCCCCAGCCTGGTGTTGGAGGCAGAACGTGCCAGTTTTATCCCCAAAATATTTATCCCCAGAACTCTCCAGCAGCAGCAGACTGAGAGTGCCCTCCTGGAGGAGGGCCTGGCTCAACAGTCTGCTGGGATGTATTCATTTTGCAAAACTTTCTAAAAAGTAATTTCTTTTTATCTATTCAGGGACAAAAATAGTTTTCCTGACTGTCTTTTATCTGTCGTAGAGGTATTCCACTAAATGCTGTCATAATAACCATTTAGTCTCACAATTGCTCACAAGGATACTTAAGCAGAATTCTCTGTGCAACCTAGTCTTTTATTAAGTTGGGTACTGCTCATGTTGCATACAACACATTCCCATAAAACTTGCATTTTGTATTTACAGAGAAATTTCTCTGGAGAGTTAAGGTCTTGTAAAACATTCTTGTTCTACAACGTGAACGAATTATTATACTCTGGGGCATTAAAAGTGAAGTGTACTGAAGAAAAGAATTTTTTCATTAAAATGCAGTTTATATTGATAAAACAGATTACTAGCATTTGATGAAATGTGAAACTTGGATCTACCCGTATCGCTAAATCGCCAGTAGGTTTATTTTGGCAATAAGAATAGTATGTAATGTATATCAGGACCAATCATACAGTACCTGTTAGTTTTGTATTAGATTAAATTGTCTTTCACTAAAGTACTTGAAAAAAACCCCTACTATATCTGTATCTTGAAGTAGCAGAATGTGGTAACCAAGAATATTAGAAAATAAAAGCTGTCGTGTTATCAGTTTTGGCACAGTCATTTATCAATCAGTATTTTAAACATTGACAAGTGGTAATTTAATAGGGAATGACCCTGTTGGCAGGAAGTTCTAATGACAGATGATGCAAACTCATTTATCACTATGGGGCTGTGCTGGCTTCTTACCTTTCTCAGTATCACAGCTCATATTTTCCAAGTCTGGGATGTGAGAAGCCACAAAGGGCAAAACCTGTGGCACCGAGCCTGTAACCACTCCCATCTAATCTGATTAACCCCTTAGCTGCAAATTTCTCTGCAGTATAGCTGCTAAGATCTAAAAGTTCTCATACCGATTTAAATGCCGTTGGATTTTTCAGTAGGATTTGCTGTAATACTTGTAAGCACTCAGCCATCGTCAGGTTTTTGGAGATGTTCAAGTCGTGTCACTTGGAATGAAAAGTTGAGACACACTAGTGCTTGGCTTTCAAAAACAAACTGCGTTCTAATAATTAATAGCACATTTCATTAGCAGGCATTAAAAATATTACATGCGGTGCCCTATACAATGGGCAGCCGCTATTATTATTATTATCTTTACTACGCGAGAAGGAAATTGATGCATTCAGAGGTTTAATTGATTCGTGCATATTCATGTGGGAAGTCGGTGGTAGAGTCATGACTGGACTGGATTATTATGCACTTCCATGCATAATAATTTCTCTGCAACTTGTAAAGAGCGTTGACTACCTTACTGTAATAAGCGTGGGCATTTGAAGTTGAGGGATGTCATGGGAAAGGAGAGGAAAATGACACCTTCATCAGTAACTGGTATGGATGGAGCTTTTAATTCTTTTGGGATTGGTCCATCTATAATACGGTAATTCTGCTGTACTTACTCAGAATAAGAATAATAATATATTTTTACTTTGTAATTCCCACAGTTGCTGAAGTTTTCATTGATTTGGTACGATTTGGTTTCCTTTTTTTTAAAGCATAATAAATGCCCTGCTTTGGGCTTCCTCTTCCTTACCTCAGCTTTCCATCTGTTCTTTCTCTTTCCCTTTCACAACAGAGTCTTCCTCCTCAAGGCTGGGATCGGGTTAAATATCATCCCTGTATGGGACACGATATTTTCTGCATTCCCATCAAATTGTAGTAAGATTCAGTAAAGTTTAAATTGAATTGGTTAAAATTGTCATGGCAGACTTTAAAGTAAAGCTGGTTTTCTTCTGTTCAAAATGGAAAAAGGCTGTTGATTGATGGCAGGGTCCTGCAAAGTGCTAAATACCCTCATTTTCCCTGCAGGCGCCGTGAGCTGAGGGCACTGGGTGTGAGTTTGTTAACCCGGGTGGGAAGGGGTGGCACACACAGCTAAAGGCTGGGGGGTAGCAAGTGATGTGGCTGTGTCCAGTTCAGTTCCAGTCCACATGAGGGTACCAGGCTTAAATCTTTCGCTTGTGTGAAAGATGGTTTTTATAGACAAGGCTGTCCCTGCTGAATTTTGCATTTCAAAATACTGCCCTTCAACGTTTGAACAATTCCATAGTTTTTATTATGAAATTCATGAATATTGCATAGAAGTGGAGGTGGGTTTTCTTGTGTTTTTCTTTAAAGCGATTTCATGCTTACAGGATTGTAACAGAGAGGGAAGCAGTCGTGTTGGGCATATTACTTCTTAGTTGCTACATGAGGCAGTGACAGAACCTTATTGCTTAAGTATTCCGGATATTTGTTCTTGGAATGGAATGGAATGGAAAAGAAAATAGGTGATATGCTAAAATTTGCAGAAAAGATAAGGACTAGGAAGGGATATCTCAGTTTTTAGAGATTATTCACCGAGAATACAAAACGTTTTCAGAAAGTATTTTTAGGAGAGTGAAGGGATCTGTTACCGGTCATAGGGGAATGGCACTACCTTTAGAAAAAGCATGCTTCATCTGGAATGCAGCATTAGTTTGGGGGGCAAAACCCCTAAACAACCAAAGCCTCCCAAAACAAGAGCGGTGGAATCGGTAGCCTTGCAAATTGTTATTAAATGTGAAACTCAAATTTTAAGTGGGTTGGATCTGCTTCAGGCACAGTTGTCTGCTGGATTGCACACAACCAATTCAAGTTCAAGTTAGAGGTACTGTTAGATGGCAGCGTCAGCAGAGAAGACACAAAGATATTCTATAGGAATTTCAGAGAATAAAGAATAAGAGAACAAAATTATGTGACGGAATACCTAAAAGTGCAATTTTAAGTTTGAAGAGGAAGCTTGAAATATAGCTCCCCAGTCCTATGGAGATGACCTTTATGTAATGTCTAAGAACAACTTAATACAGATGTTTTATTCATATGTAACCAAATGGGATGAAGTTAATTGATTTTTAATTTTGCCAAATCACAGATAATTTCTTTGTTGTGCAAGGAGTGGTTTAATCTGTTTAGGTTTCTCTTTTTTTTTCCCATGCATTTGCAGATATTTAATATTTTATATTTTGGACATTCCCCCTGCTCGGTTGTGACTCCCAGATGAAATAATCCTCCTCTTCTTCCCTTTAAATAATTCAAATAGCATACATTTAGAAATATGAAAATCCCAACGTAAACGTACCAGAAGTACTTTTAAGGTAGGAGGCTGTTCAGCTTTACTGTGGGAAAGATGCATGTCTAAATAGTAATGAGGGTTCATCAGTTTGGGCCTTACGAGCAGCAAGAAGTAGGGATGCTTGTTGAAGGACTATGGGAGATCCAAGTCTAGTAGCGCTTTCCCAGCTTTTTTTCCTCAATATGTATGAGAAAAGATCTTTGAATTGTACTGCTTTTTTGTGATGGGGCGGTTTGTGTGCTGAGAAATGGGTGTTTGCTGGAGAGGGGGTTTGGGTATTGTATAACAAGACATAAATATGTTCAGTCTGCTTTTTAAGCAATCTTATTAGGCACTAACGATAGCCAAGAAGAATGAATTAGATATTAAGTTGAATCAGCCAACCTGTGATTAATTTTAGAGTGGATTCCTCATAAAAATGTGCCAGTTTCCTATAAGCTGGCTCCTAAGTAGCTCTTGGGTCAGGCTTGCAGAAAACCCCAGGCTTTGTCCCTGCCATATGTGTTTCCAGCCCCCCTTATAACCTTGGGACTCACCAGCAGACCACATTATCCTTATTTTTGTTAATGCTCAACGAGCCATGGGACTAACAGTGTGTAGTATCTCGCCATCATGCCAGAGCCCTCATCTTTCTAATTCTTCTCCCTTGTCAGCCCTTTTTGCCTAGAAACCAGACCACAGGTGTGGTAGTGCTGGTTCTGCACCGGTTGAAGAGACTCTGATTTAATTTCTCCAGGATGGATTTGATTTTAGGTGTCTTCCCCCTCTCTGTGCCAGAAATACTCACCACGGATGCTCTGCAACAGGGTTACGTGTCTTCATTTCTATGACTTTGCCTCTCAGAAAAAAACCCTAAAGCTATTCACATCAGTGTTCTCCTTTAAACCCTCTAAGCATTTTACATCTCCAGCTGATGGTTCTCATATGTGTTGGATAGGGAAGCAAGCAGATCTTCCTTCCCTTGGTCACTTTTGTGTGCTAAATGGTGGGCCAGTCTATATGGCTATGCAGGTAAATACAGAATGTAAAGAACACACAGACATTTAGTCAGCTTGCTCCTGGAGATGCACCAAGCAACAGTATAGCTGCTTGTACCAAATTAAAAAAAAAAGCTTATGTGATTCTCATACACAATAGAAAAGATGTTTTTTTTAAATATACAGATTGGTGTGTCTATATAAAGCACTGAAAAATTGTATGTTGTTCTGTCACCCATGTTCAAAAAAGATTAATTTAAACTGTGAAACAGGTATAGAGAATTGCTGCTAGGATGATTAGGAGAATCTGTATTATGAGAGCAGATTAAAAGAGTATGGTTCACTTGTCCTAGCAAAATAAAGGTTGAGAAGGGGATATATGTTAATCTTTATAAATACAGTCAGAGGATAAATGCCATGAAAGAGGAGGAATTATTTAAGTTCCAGGATAATCCTTACAACATCCACTAGGTATAAATTGGTCATTATTAAATGACTCAGACTGGAAATGGAAAAAAAAAAAAGTGTGTGTGTGTGTAGGACAGTTGTTTGTTTTGGGCTTTTTTGTTTTTCCTGAGAAGTGTTTAGTTTTGAAATGACTGTGGAAACGCTATTGAAATGTAATCGGAATTTGATAAATTCAGAGGATGGTTAGCTAAACAAGGTAGGAGTAGTGCCAGGCAGTTGCAGATGTTTGCTATTATGATATCCCCAAAATCAAGGTGAAAAGAGACGGACTATGAGATGGTCACGTACTGCCTTCAGTCTTGAGACCTGAACTGGCCTGTGAAGGAGATCATGTATTTCCAGCGTCTTTTAGACACAACAGATCACCCCTCTGTTCTGTGTACTGTGCACAGCATTTACCTTCTATTGCATTAATCAGGTGTTTCATAAATGAGCAGTGTCCTGCAAGGTATCTCTTGCTCCTATGTTCAACCACTGCATTTGGGATCAGGATGAATTTTTATTACCCAGATTCGTAATGACTGTGGTGGGGAAGGAAAAAAAAAAGTTTTTGTCTGTCTATATGTACTGAGTTCATCTGGGCATTTTAGTGCTTTCAAGGAGATGCATGTTGTGGCCGGTGTGTTTGGTCCCTCCTCTCCTCTTCCTTTGGCACCCTGGGGGTTTTGAGGCATCTATGTTCGACTTTATTGTTTTGTGGTAGCCTGAGCATCCCTCGGAAGACAAGACAAACTGAAGTGGTACCAAGGGCTGCCAACCACAGTGCTTGGGGAAAGCATTAGGTGGGATGTGCTTCAGCAAGAACTGTCTTCCTGGAAAATTTGAGTATCGTGGCGTTGTAAGCATTCTTCTTGATTTTTGCCTCAGTTTACTTTTGCTCACTGAAGCATTTGGATAAAATTCCTCTGCTGAGCTCATTGGAGTCAGAATGAGTTTATTTGACCTGTCTTATTTTGATGAGTCTCTATGGCTCTTTCCTTCTCATCCTTGTGTAGCGTAGTTTAATGCTACAAGTGCCTCGATCTGTGCTAGAAGCAAATGAAGCACAGACAGAACTTTTTATGCAGTAATTCCTTTCAGTGAAATTTTATCTGTCCCTCCTCAAGCTTCATTGCATGTCTTTTGGTTTCGGAGTTCATTTATGTTATCTGCCATCTGATTTTGAATTACCAATCTTGAATTATGTGACTATATATGGAAAAGAGAGGGTTTGACCCTTTTTGGGTGCCTGAACTTGTCTGCCTTTTGTTGCCATTAAAAGGAGGGGATTATCTGTTAGGATTCCTGGTACCCTAGTCATCAAAAAAAAAAAAAAATTAAAAAAGGCGATAGCAGGTAAAAAATTCTCATGGTTTTTTTTTTTTTTTTTTCCCCTAGTGAAATCTTGTATGATATCCATAAAGATCCATAAAGTGTCTCAGTTTTTATGACATTAAACCAGTGTACCTTTGGTTCTGCAAGCAGCTGGGCTCTTTTTGGAGTTACTCAGTGCTGAACTTGTTGGCTCATCTATATGTTAGTGACTTACTATTCTGCAAGCGTCACTTCATTTGGGCTAGCAATAAGTCCTGTTCAGTCATTGTGCTGCAGAGGAATGTTCAAAGCTGCAGTGTGCATTGGAGTCTGTTTGTTTGCAGCAGATGATTTGCCTAAGCTTTGATGCGCAGTCACTTTCTGACATTTGTGTATTTCAGCAGTGAACAATGTAAACTCATTTTCTGAGCACTTTGATTACTTGCACATAGCAGTGCCCATGGCATGTGACAGAGAAGAGCACTCTATCCACTAATCAGATAGATATGCTTCAAGCGTATTTACACAAAATAATGAAAACAGCTGTTAGATACCTTTAAACTTGAGTGTGTTTTGTTATTAATCTACTAGCCCGTACACATGACACTATAATTCTTCGCTCACTCAAGTTGCCTTTAATGACACAGTAATAAAACGGAGAGGGATGAAAGTAATGGAATTGTAGAATGTAATGCCTCAATTGTTCTACAGTGTCTTCCTTTTTGCCAAAATAAACCACAATTAGGTCCATATGGTGTTTTGAAGTTTTCAAGCAATGACCCTAATAAAAAGTAATGAATTTCTGACAAAAGAAAGCATGGTGCTCTTTTAAGCAGATATCTTTGCTATTGATCTAGTTATGATTGCAGACTGATATGCTAATAGAAGAAGAAAGGTTCAACGTGCCTGGTACAAGCACTTTCATTTGTGGTTTATTTTATTCTTATGAAATTCAGATTGAAAAGGTAGAAACATGTTGTAATCCATCAGTTATGACTCCCTTTTAAAAGACCTACTATAAAGAAAACAAATGGATTTTTCTTGAGAAAAACGGAGTTTGGAAAGCATTTAACTTGAAATTTCAAAAGCAAATGTTAACTAGGAGGATGCCTCGCAGTGATGGAGAGGCTTTGTTTGGATATGTGAAATTTGACTTGAGCATTTTATTGTCTTCAGAGGTCCAAGCTCTGTTACTTTTCTCTGTTTTAACCTTTTCATGGGGGAATTGGACTGATCCTCCTTTTCATGTAGAAAAATCAAACCATCCATGGAGCAGTTGTTAGGTAAGTACAGATACTCAAATGCAATGACTAGGGAGGACATGCAGCTCATCCTCCTATATGGTACATATGGGCAACCATTAAAAAAGTATGGTGTGTCAGTATTATTCAGACGCAGTAATAATGATGCCTGAAGTATGGGTAATCTAGTCTTAATAAAGAGAGGAGATGGCAGGTTCTGGAAACAGATACCAGGGGAAGGAGAAAATAAATGGCTGATTCGACGAACCTTCTCCATTAGTGGTTGTTGAATGAATGTTCATTCCACATATGCGCAGTCCTAAATGACTGAATTGAAAAGCATCTGCTGGATAATGTATATTATTGGCATTATTTTACTCCAAGTCGAGTTGTTAATGTTGAGTGAAGCCTACGGCCTTGCAAAATGAAACAATTTGGAGCATCCTTTCAAAATAATCTACCTTGTCTACCTTGGGTCGCTGCTATAAACTGTCTCTGAGCGACTCCTTCACTGGTTAACTCTAGGAGTCTGTTTATTTAACAGACTAATTTCTCTGTCGCCTGTTCTCTACATATTTAGCTGCCTTTCAGACTTCCCACTCTAGTCTCTGCTTGCTGCACCTTTGGAAAATAACTCATTTTGGCCTCAGTAACCCTTACCATTTTTCATTTATGTTTGCTACATTCTGCATTGGTAATTTCTCCATCTCCTTATGTATCACATCCTTCCGTGTGGTTACTTTATTTGTCTTAATAGGAAAGAGTCTTGTTCATGGGTAGAACTTTATCCTTGACAATGTATCTTATTTTTATAAGCAAGGTAAATGAATTGCTACTTATTCCAGCACTTTTCTTCCTTCTGAAAATAGATACTTTTTTCTAATTCCTCACCTTCTTGTACCGGATGCCTCAATGAGATGTGCATGATTAATTTGTTTTATTGCAGTCGTGCTTAATAGCAATTGACTGGTGCTTAGGAGCTAGGGCTTGCTTTCTGGAGGAGGGCGTGGGCTGCAGGGGGAACTAATCTCACTTCAGATTATAAGATTTAGAATTTTTTCTGTTATATGGAATTCTAGTAAAAATAATAACATAAAAGTGAGAATTCCCACCTTACTTCCTGTAATTAAAATATGTTTAAATTGATTTTTCTTGCCTCAGTATTCAGTGTCAAAAGATCGAAGAAATAGTCTTATGCTGTGAAATAGAGCGTCAAATTTTAGACTGTTTTAAATTATATTAAAAAATTCCATTGAGCATAGGTAGCCTAGGAGGTGAATGTGTTTAAAATATGCTAGTTTCTATAGGCAGTCGTAGGTGAGAAGCGTTGGGCTTTTCACCCTAACTGAGCAGGTTCTCCCAAGAAGCTGGATAGAAATGACCCTGCTTGGTGTGGCTCCTCGTGCACCGCTCATGCTTTGGTGCTTGCGTTACACTTCTCTCCTATGACATAAACAATAATAAATACGTTTAAATATTTTTAATACTGAAGAAGGGTCTTAAAGCTCAGCAAATGCGTGGGAGCCTTTAAATGTTTAACTAAGTCTTTTAGCTCCTGCTTTCATTCATTAAAATATAAGGATCTAATTCTACAAGGCTGTACTCCCTTGACAAGTCTTAATACTATCAAGAGTCTTTAGAAACTCTGGCTTATTTTTTATACAACTTGGTTGAAATTATTTGAGATTTATAGATACTTTGAAGTTCTTAGTATACCTGCAAATGCTTTTACAGGCTTAGCTTTGTACCTTTTGAAATCTGAAGTTTTAACCATTTGTGGTGTTCCAGATTTTGGTCGTTAGTCTGGAAAAAACAATTGCTCTGGCCACTGCTGAAAGTACCCCAAATCTTTGAATTCTCATACTACTAGTACTTTCATTTGTATAGCGCTAACACCTGGTACATCCTGTGACTTACGCCTGAAAATTCTGCAGTCAGTATTAAGAAGCATTAGCACCCCAAAAAGGGTTTCTGATGTTTAATATAACTGTGCTTAAGTAAGTATGGACAGTTCTGTAGTTGACTAACTACATTCATGTAGACTTGCTCAGTCTGCATGTGTGTTTGCAAGACTAGCTCCTTAATGAACAGTAATTATTATTACAGAGCTCTCACTAGCAGGCCAAATTATTGCATTATAGATGTCATGTAAAATCAGGTCTTGACAAAAGACACACAATTTTCAATCCTGCATGCAAAACCTAAAAGTTTTTTATTTTTTCATCTGCTGATGTATGCACATATTTTTAGAGACGTACCGAGGCTTTCATTTGATTTCCTCTTTTTTTTTTTTTTCTTAAATACATTCAAGCTCCTTTAAGAACAATGTCCGTTTCCCGTGTAATGATCAGAGATGGTGATTTTTAGCAGTAGATTGAGGGGACAAGTTTAAGAAACCATTTCTTGTACTGTGTTTCAGCAACACAAGCTAGTTGTAGAGGTTGTGTTCAAAATAGCGGGAACTAGTACGGCAGCATTTTAGTAAATTGGGATATAAACAAACATCTGTTGCAGGAATGTAGAAATGACATCATAAAGAATGTATGCAAAAACTTAATTGAAAAAGAATGATGCAGAATTGCAGCATGACTTTAAGTCTGAATTGATTTTTTGCCTTCAGAGTGAAAGTGGGATTTTTGTGCAACATTCCAATACTATAAAGTATTTAAAATGTAATGTCCTATTAATGTACCTAAAATGTAGACTCTGGGTCACCCAATAAGAATAGTAGTTACAGTAATACAGTATATGTAATATGCAATTATCTTGACAATAGTTTTATTTTTTCAACAATTTTGTCATAAAAGAGCAGTAAGATACAATGAATTTGATTCATTTTGTGTGTGTGAATCATTTAATAGGCCATTACATCTACTATATTAGACTCCATTCTCCTTTCAGAGCTTTTCATTATAAGGCTGTCTTTAATGGAAAGAAGTTTAACCTTCCCTCCCAGATAGATTGAACCCCATAACAGTGTAAACATTCTCATTATAAAATAAAATCCCTTCCCCAAGGGCAGCACTATAATTATGTTGCAGAGTGTTGTACAAATGTTTCTCTTAAAAAATGTTGTCTCATTCTTGTCCTCAAGTTTTTATCATTTTCATTTATGAAGAGAATCAATAATACTTTAAAATTGTAATTTAATAAAATAAATATGATCAGATTATTTTTTAATTTTTTGAAGTTATTTTAATCAAGTTTGAGAAGAAGTCATCAGTAAAATTGCTGTTGATTTATAAATAGGATAATTAGAGGCTTTCCTCCTAAGTACTGTTCACTGGCATTGTGGCTGTTTTTATTGCCTAGTCAAACCTCTTCATTCAATTTTAAAATTGCCTTTTGAATGAACTGCGCTATGAGCTTGCCAAATAGTGTCACCATTAATACCTTACCTCCTCTGTTTCATTGTCCACTCTCTAAATGCACAATAAATTGTTTGATAAGGAGGTCAATGAGGTTGTACTAGTTTTTAAGTGAATTATGGCCAAATGTTTCAGATTAAGTCACACTCTTAGCCTAGCGCGGGGCTTTAAAGGTGGTGATACAGTATGTGGTAGATCATTTGGTATGGTCGCTCCAGGACGAGACGCAAATCAAGAGCAGCAGGTTCTCCATCGATCCTCATGTAGAGAATAGATGGAGGAAGGGCACCGTATTAATCCAGGTGGCAGTTCTGCCACGTTAAGAAAGCTCTCGGTAGCAGGTAGGCACCATGTGCTCCACGGCAACGGGTTAGGACGAAGACATTGGCAGGCAGGAGAGGGTTTCAGAGCTTTGGCTATTGGAAAGCTGCAGTAGGATTTCTGAAAGGTCCTAAAGCTTCTCCGACCAGCGTGCTGGCTGATGTATCTCATGAGGTATTTGGTGGGAATTGGGTTTTTCTGGATGTATAACTAATTTGGGAGAGCCATGCGGGGTGGGTGTCACCCGTCCATCGGATGGCTGTGCCGCTGCATCACCTTCACCCAACCTCCTGTGCCTGGAGGGCACCCGTGGCTTCCAGCCAGGCGCGTCTTCCCCCCGCGTTGCGCGCGAGCGGTTTTGAAATAGAAATGTAAAAGGCGAAAGTAAGAAACTTTGTGCTTGTTGAGTCTAAAAGAAAGTCTGTTTGTGTGTGTCTCTCCCTTTGTAACAGAAGGAATGTTTCTTATGTTTCTGTCTTCAGACAGTTGGCACACATTTCATCTCAGCAGCTGCTTTCTCTTAAAGTGCAGTAGAGTGTAGGACTGTAGTGACACTAGCATTAATACTTCACATTCTGCTATCATATGCTGTCACTGTGAAATATGGATCTAGGTTACATGTGTTTGCAGACTTTGTACTGCTGAATTATGAAAGCTGACTCCGTTGGAGGATTGTGTTGTATTCAGAGACTGTGAACTGAACAATAAATGAATGCAGGCAGAGACTTGCAGTCATAAGCAGTATCCTCCTTCTTGGCCTAATTGAGACAATAGCTGTAAAACGTGGAATTGCCAAATAAAACTCCATTGTTGATTTAGGTAAATGTATTTAGCAGACATCTAAATATGTCTCTTGTAGGCACCTTTCAGTTGTTATTGTCAATGTCGTTTAAATATTAGTTGAAAATCCCGTTCTTCTGAATGGTCTGAATTACTGCAGATGAATAAAATTTGTTACAAAGAGTAAAAGTACTGCTGCTGTGTGACAGAATAAATTATCGGGAAGAATTAGTTATTTTGTTGTCAGGAATTAGTGTGTACCCATAGATATAACTCTGCAATTTTTTTAGTGTGTCTGGATGGCTGTAAGAGGGGTGAGGAGCTGCACTTCCCTTATTTCTAAAGGTGTAAAATTAATAAATATATATAATATATATTCATTATATGTGTGTCTGTATAGCTACACACACGATATATATTATATATATATAAAAATAAATAAACTTAATGCAGTTGTAAATGTCAGCTGAGATGTGAAGTGTCAGAGGGTTTGTGCTGTAACGCATGGTACCCATGCATTGCACGTGGGTGCATAGCGGGTCTGGTCCTGGCCCTGCTGAAGTCACCTGGGGCTGTCTCAGCACATCATGCAGGAACTGTGGCAGTGGAGAAACTCAAGGGTAAGGAAAGCTGCTGGAAAGGAATATTTGGAAATGTTTTGAAATGAATGCTCAGCGTAAGGAGATAGTGGGGTACGTGCAAGCAGACCTTAATACAGGCTTGCATATGCAATTTTGCCCTGAAAATGCTCATCAGTGTATTTGTTAGTGTCAGACATGCGTGGTGCCTGAAATTCCGCTAGTAAATGATTTTATTTTTAAAAACAGCAGTCTTTAGGTATCTGTAATTCCAGTCGTTGCTGTGACTATACACTGGCAGTTAATCTTGAACCTGATGTCTGTGTGCGGCCTGTGTGTGAGGATGGGGGTGCGAGCCTAGGTGCAGAAAGCTGGCGTCCAAAGTAATGCTCTCCATTCATTTTCATTTTTTAACCTTTGTATATCAACGTGTATGAAAGGACAGAGTGAATAAAGCATACGCATTTCAGTAGCATCATGTTGCTGATAAATAGCCTTTAAACCACACCTCTTTAGGAGCATCCAGGTGGCAGAAAGCTGTAATCGGCGTCCTTACCATGAGCAGTGTAATGCTCAGAACAATGTTGGAATTGCTATGGACAGTGTGAAAGAAATGTGTGGTCTCACTGAACTTCTCTATGTATTTTAGTGCTTTGCATGCATGGGGGTCATATCATATACATACGGAACGTAATGGGAAGTGGTTGCTGTCATGGCTCTTCCCATGTTGATTTTCGTGTTTCTTTTGTATTGGATACTGAAGTGGGAAGGTGGGGTTGAGCACTGCTGTTCCTGTGCACCAGGGCTTCCCATAACAACCTTTCCTACTGCCATCTCATTCCCTGGCTGCTTCTAAATTGCATCCCAGGTTCATGTGAAGTTTAAATGTGCTCGTCAAGAATAGCCCTAGTCTGGAAACTGCGCGCTTCTACTTCTGTACTCTTAACACTGTGTTGTTCAGTTGATTGTAAAGAGGTGAAATACATAAACAATTACAACAATAGAATTTAACCTGTTAATGAATCATACTGGAGGCAATATCTACGTGCTCTGTCAGAGCCCCAGCTATGTGCATAATAAATCAACATGGTGCTTTTTAGGTGCCCGCTCATTTTCTGTGCAGCAAGCAGCTGTCTCATCAGTCTTCTCTTCTTTGCCTGTCTTCTCATAGCCATCGAGTGGTTTTTTATTCTGGGGCACAATATGTAGAAAATTTGCCATAGTGAGGGGTTTGGTTTTTTTAATATAGGGGAAATGAAATGCTTACGCATTTCAAATTTTCAGTCATCTACATCTACTTTTCTGTCAAGGTGAATATTCTTGATCTTGACACATCCGTGGCCTTTTCTCATCCAAAAGAATGAAGTGTTGACGTTCTCATAAACAAGACCCTTTTGTAGTTCTTTGCTTTTATTCATCTTTGTTAAAATATTCTTGTATTTTTCAAAATATTTCAGTGGCGTGTGGTAGTAGAAACACCAGTAGAAGTATGATGAACAGTATAGTTTTTCTGAAGTTTTTGGAGTGTTTTTAAATGCATAGAAAGTTACACACATCTACTATTAAATGCATAGAAAATTCATCTGGGATGGAGTGTTGCACTGGTGAGAAGCTAGAGCTGATGAACTAACCCCATCTCTGATTGATGTGGTCTAATAGTTAAAGTGCACGGTTTTTAGAATACTAATCATAGCGGCATTTACCAACAAAACAAATTTGTCACTTTTTTGGGGGCCATTTACAACAAAGCTAGTACAGCTTGTCAGCGTGCGAGAAAAAAACCTTTACGCCTAAGTTACATGATTTATCAGAGCTTTTCAATGGATAGCAGTTCCTTTTGTTTTAATACACTTCAGCTCTGTAATTCTGTGCATTTTATGGTATTAATTGGAGAAACCATAAAAGCACTGTGACAACCTGCAACATTTTTCTTGCATCTACCTATTGCTTTGCTGTTTATGTTGTAACCTCTGCATTTAGTCACCAGCCTTGTAGTGGGACAGCACTGAAGGTGCCAAGATGTTGTAAATCATACAGGGTTCCTCTGGCTGAGGGTGAAGAGAAGCAGCAATAGCAAAGGGGAACATGATGGGGTTAATGAGGAATTGAGACTGAAGTCTCTGAACTGTGGGTGTCGATGGGGTTGGGTCCTCAAAGCTGCCTGCATGCTGGCATCGTTAACTGTAACATACGCTCCAGATATACCAGGAGACAGCGATACAGAGTTGGGGTGCTGGAAATAAGAGCTTGCCCTGTGGTGGGAGCCAAGAGGGCTGTTTGAACATGACCGTGAAAAGACGTGGTTGTGGGGTTTTCTACCTTTGAGATATTCTGACAGTTTAAGATTTATACTGCTGCAGTCTGCTTTGTGTTCCTGGCCACTCGCAGGATGGTGGACCTCCCATGTGTGACTGGGAGGTGCTGGTCCTCGTCAAGCCTCATAAACATAAAGATCCCCAGCAACTTTTATCATCAGTAAGATCCTCAGAGCTAATCTAGCATGCAGTTTTTCAGAGATTACTGTGTAATGCCCCAGAGACATGATGGGCAAAGTTCTCAAGCCCCAGAGGACTGAACTATGAAACCACATTTCCAAATAGATTAAAAGTATTTGTCATCAGCTGATTTACCGTGAAAGGCTGAACAGAAGTCCTTTACACATGTGTGCTCATGCATGCATGTGTGCATGCACACACACGCACACGAGCTTGTAGGATCCCAGTGTGCTCAGTTGTTAAATTTACTAATCGTCAAGATTTTAACATTTCAAGCAGGACCTGTTTCTGGAGCAGTCCAAGCTAAAGATTGAATTTCTGAGATGCTCTTGGAGTTTATTGTGCCCTTTTCCCCCTGACGAGGGTCTCGTTGTGGGAGAAGGTCCAAAACAATCTTGACTGCATAGGCTTTTGAGATAATGTAAAATAATAGAGCTGTACTGTCTGAGTCAGTACCAAACTCGACTATTTAGGCAGGTTTACCAGAAAAGTGTGTAAAAAGAAAGGAATTCCCCCGTCATTCCCTCGTTGCCTATTATACCAGTTCACAAGGTGGCAATATACGTGGTGTTTTGTGCCTTACGTGGGAACCCTAAAAAAACGAAAAGCCAAAAGTTTTCCTAAAAAAATAATTGAAGATCCACACAGACATTTTCCCACCCGTGTTGGAACTCGTATGCCAGTGTACTGCCAGGTCAGTCTCAAAAATTCAGATGTCTCAGCCAGCACGCGTTCTGGTGCTGCTGCAGGTAGCACCTGCTCTCCAATGAAATGGCACAGCTTCCAGCCGGCGGCGCTCACCAAGCGAGGCAGAATCGCATTTTCTTGTTTAAAGCCAGCAGGATATCCCACCATGCCTACCTGTTAATTAGATCATATTCTGATCGCCATGCCCGTTCATTAATGTTCAATACCCTTGTTTCAAGTCACAGATATAGTCATCAAATGAAGGTTCATGTCATGGGTGCTGCGGTGACCAGCAAGGTTCCATTTTTTTAGCTTTTTAAAATATCACCAGAAAAGATGAGGATTATAATGCAGACCTAAAAGCCCTTTCCGGCACAACCGCAGTAAGTACGTGAAGCATATGAAAGTGTTTTAACTATGGCATGAGTTCTTTAATTCTGATAAATAAGCATCTGATTCTGATAGAGACTCCATTTATTGACGAAGCCAAGCAGGCGCGTACATGCTTGCTTTGTGAATACCTTAGCCGGGGAGCGAGTGTGCCATAAATCTTGTAACCAAAATAATACTGTAATACTAAGCTGAATACAGAGATTTTTGTTTCCTTTTTTTATACAGCTCAGAGGACTTTTTCCTTCTTATGACTGTAACCTGTGCCCTGTAGCATAGTCTGGCACAGAAGGCGTAGAGGTCAACGTTTCTAAACGGTTGGTTTGATCAACCATGCCTGTGGCTTATGGACCAGATCTTCAGCTGGCTTAAAGGTCTGCAGTTCCGTGGAAGTCACCAATAGCAATTTTGATCATCTCAATCTGATTTCTTCTTCCAGACAAATAGACTTCATCGAACAGTATCCATAGACTTACAAATTGCAGATTTATTTCTCAATTTTTGCAATGCCATGCATTCATGTCATTGGTATCATAATCAAGGACATTTTTTCCCCCTCCCAATAATTTGAAAAAAAAACTGGTGAATGACAGGCACACAGGATAGTTTGAGAAGTAATGTGGAAACTTAACTTTGGTGAATGGCAAGTAGGAAAAATGTGCGGTTATTATCTATTTAATTAAATGGTTCATAAGAGTCAAAGTGTTTTAAATACATCATAAAATACAGGAGGTCAGAATCTTAACAAACCTAGTAATTTAAATCAGTATGAAATAATAGGTAAATTAGGGTCTTCTTTTAAGGCACTCAGTCAAAACTTACAGGGTGATTGTATCTCAAACACAAAAGAAGACTTGAAAAAGAGCTAGCAGGAAAAAAAAGAAACTTTTTTTTTTTTTCCCCACAAGGGCTGTGATTTCTGTTGCCCTATGATACATAAAGGAAACTTGGAAACATTTATTTTTGGTTTTGTGATATTTGTTTCTTGTTAACATTTTCTCTGCTTTTTTTTAATCTTAAAGATTGTAAAATGTTTAGGTTGTTCCCACCAAAACGCACATGTGGAAGACCAGCATGTGCTTAAGCATTTTCATTTTCATCTCTTACACTATACTGCAGAGGGTTATTGAGACAAAGAGGAATATCTTTACTCTGACTTACTCTTAATTAGTAGCTGGACAAGATCAACATTGGTGAATAAACGAAACCCAATGAAAACCTCACCCAACGAGCAGTTTTGCACTCAGTTGCTCAGTTTTCATGTTCTTTTTCCTTGTGATGATGTGATCATTTCACTCCAGTTCTCTAGTCACCATGCAGTCTCCTAGGACAGACAAGACCTGAATTTCTAATATGAAGACACATGATACAACCATGCTACACATTATAGAATAGGGGGGAAAAAAATGAAATCCCTTAGCTGATTTTGAGTTTTCCATGCACCTTTAACTTTTGAAAGAAAGGTTTGACCATTTACAGGTTAGAGTTTTAAATATAAGCTGTGTGGAGGTGTTGCTTTTAGATATTTAGATTATCGTCTTTTTTTTGTAGCATTCCAAATTTGGTTCCTCAATGAGATGATGCTGCATTTCATTTGATTTCTTTATGTGCTGATGTGTGATTTACCTCTGGAACTACATTTCACAGTGGAATCCCATTCTGTCCTTGTAGTAAAATGGTGTCTGAGATTTTAAATATATATGTAAACTGCTGCCTGCATCATCACAAGAAGGATGTTTCATAACTGGGTATATCAAAACCGGTTATAGAAAATTTCAGTGGTTTGAGTACTCAGTGAATGATCAAGAATAATGGCTTATTTACAGTTCCATTTTAAATCAGTGCACAGTTTAAAAAAATACAAATAGTTAAAAGGATGAGAAGAACAGCTAGAGAGAAACGTATTCTTGAATGCACAGTAGTAAGATGTTTTTCAATGGTATATGTTTGAAACTTAGAAGAAGCTCATGCGTCTTCTGTGGGATTGTATTAGTGCAGTTAGTTACAACAAATTTATCCTGTGATGATGCATAATATAGAAAATCACCTTTTATCTCCCACTGAAAAATAAGCTACAGCCAAAGGATCAGGAGCTCTGTGAACTCTGCTGGCATATTTGATACCGTCATGTTTCATTTCAGAGGCAAAGAATAGATGGAGGTATTTCCAGCAGCACTAATGGGTAACCTCCTTGCGTGTGCATCTTGGCACCTGTGCTACACTCTGTTTTCGTATACTTAAGTACATGGTAAAGGTCTCAT